>NW_025940793.1:0-1008 GCF_000764305.2 Hyalella azteca
CCATTATACAAAAATTATTGCATGTGCATCCATAGTAGTAGCTTTGTTGAACGTGTCTTGTTTGTAGCTTTCAAACAATGCAAATAATGAACTATAAATTCTATTTTTAAATGAAACTATATATTGAAAATATTGAATTAAAATGGTTATTTTATAAAAGTTTGAAACAGCCTTGCACAAGAACTATTGCATGTACATAAATGGTAGTAGCTTCGTTGAACGCATCTTGTTGGTAGCTTTCTAACAAATGCAAACACTTTGCCATTAACAAGCATAATGATCTATAAATATGGATTTAATTTGAAAAAATCTTTGTACATATTGCTTAAAAATGTTCAATCTACATATTTTAAAAAATTCTAAAAAAATAGAGCACACACATACATGTGGTTTGCTGCATTAGACGCACTTATTCAGCAGCTACAAAATAAGCTAAGAAAACAGAAAAGCCAAAATTTTTTATTTACAAACGAATCATTCTGAAACTTGGTAAACATATGTTAAACAGTATTCTAAGACTTTTATTGTTCATGTTAATTTAAAATGATGGACATGATGAGCACAATAGCACCTTTTTTTCCATAAATGAGAAAATGCGCTAAAAAAGGCTTCTAGAGTCACTAGGTATGGTCTTTACAAATTGAATGGTATGTCTTTCATTGCTGTAGCTTGAAACTGTTTGAGTTATTAGGTTTTAAAGATGTGTTTTTTGGATTTTTAAAATTTTTCAAGGGAGCCAAATAAGTAAAATTCATTGAAAAAAGAATATGCAAAAAAATTCTCGATATTGAAGCCCAAGCTTTCAAATTGCCAATTATTAGTGTTCAGGGTAACAGCACGTGTCTTTAGACTTATTCATGGCCAGTTTAAGGTGAATAATAAGCTATAAATGGGACGTTTTATGTATATATAAAATATTCATTTTTTATAACTTTACTACTCCATTATACAAAAATTATTGCATGTGCATCCATAGTAGTAGCTTTGTTGAACGTGTCTTGTTTGTAG
>NW_025940794.1:0-916 GCF_000764305.2 Hyalella azteca
CGAGATTTAAAATAAAAATAATTTTTGCTCCCATTATCATTATTGACAATAACTTTTATTCAAACATCGCAGAACTTATGACGATGATAGTGACTTACAAAATTATAGAGCTCATGACAATGTTGATGATTTACGTAGAATTTACGAAGTTGTCGATGAAATGCAAAGAACATCTTAGAATTTGCGATGATGTTAATGATTTACGTATAACAATGTAAAACATCGTCAAACTTAAGACGGTATTTATGATTTGCGTAGAACGTATATCTTGACGTACGTAAGTCATCGTACAACTGACGACGATGTTGGTGGTTCACGAAGAGCATCAACATCGTCGTAAGTTTAACGATGATATTGATTTACGATTAAGATCTTAGAACTTACGACGATGTTTACGACAGGAGCTGGAGGCGCTGCTGGTGGAGGTGGGGGACCAGACGGCGACGTGTCTGACCCACGTCACGGAGGTGGTCGCTGCAAAGGTGGGTCACGCTGACGTAGAGTGGCTTTACGACGTCGTAGATTATGTTCTTACGACGTCGTAGAGGCTGTGCTTACGTCGTCGTTGAGGATGTTCTTACGACGTCGTAGAGGATGTTCATACGACGTCGTAGAGGATGTTTTTACGACGTCGTAGAGGATGTTCTTACGACGTCATGGACTAATTGCTCGTAGAGGCAGCTCTTACGACGTCGTAGAGGCTGTTCTTATGACGTCGTAGAGGATGTGCTTATGAGGTCGTAGGGGATGTGCTTACGACGTCGTAGAGGATGTGCTTACGACGTCGTAGAGGATGTTTTTACGACGTCATAGTGGATGTTCTTACGACGTCGTACAGGATGTTCTTACGACGTCGTAGAGGATGTTCTTACGACGTCGTAGAGGATGTGCTTACGACGTCGTACAGGATGTTCTT
>NW_025940795.1:0-626 GCF_000764305.2 Hyalella azteca
GCAAAGCGGGGGAAATCTCTCAGCAGAGGGTCTGCTTTGCCTCGCCGTTAGAGCCGGCGGTCATGATGCCGTCCGGCAGTAAGGGCGCTACAGTGTGGCCAAATATAGACATTAGTGAGACTTTTATAGACATGTCAGCAAGAGATGCAGAGAAAATGAGAAGAGAGAGGTGGAAGGGCAGGAGGGTGCTGGCACGTAACCATGAGCATGTCAGGTCCAGTTGGGACAATAAAGGCCATTTTGAAGAATCCAGCGGCTAAGCTCAGGACAAAGTTATGAATAGTTTCATGTCCTGCAATGTTGCGAGATGTGATGGAATTGTTCAGTAGCTTGGGGTTGGACACATGATGGTCCGTCTTCAAGAAGCTATTGTTAGTCAACCTAGGCTTTTTGGGTGGCATTCAATGCACAATTTGTTTGAAAATCATCACGAATGCATGTTTGTTTGCACAGGCAAGCGGCGCTACAACATCAAGCTGTGGAAGACCTTCACTGACTGCTTCAACTGCCTGCCGGTGGCCGCCATCGTGGACGAGAAGATCTTCTGCTGCCACGGCGGCCTGAGTCCTGACCTGCAGAGCATGGAACAGATCCGCAGGATCATGCGGCCCACGGACGTGCCTGAT
>NW_025940796.1:0-1652 GCF_000764305.2 Hyalella azteca
TTTTTATAATACGAGTCATTTAGTTGGTCACTGTCATGTGTCTTGATACCAATAGTATCAGTGACTTGGTCCCTGTCTTGTGTCTTGATACCAATTGTATCCGTGACGTGGCCCCTGTCATGTGTCTTGTTACTACTAGTTTCTGTTATGGTACAAAACCATGTCCCGACATGATTATTGTATCCTATGAAAATCCTTTTTATACAAGCCGTTCTGTGTCTGATTATTGCGTGTTATGGTAATCCTTAATCTTCTCTGTCTGATAAACTGGTAGTGCATTGTCCTCTAGGGTAATTTGTCGATTTTGCATGTGTTGATAAGATACAACTCAATAAAATGTAGTTAGTGTTTAAATTTAGCTACGTATCCATATTAGTAATGTCTATAAATGTTTATAATATTTGTTGCTGGGTTGAAATGCTCATCGTCTATGAAATATTATGTAAAGAATAATAACATTTTAGAAGCCATATTTCCATCCCTTAAGATCAAAGTCTTTGTGATGCTACTCGTGCTGTGTCTTACGACTATGCAAGTTACGGTCTTTTTAATATGCTTAAATAATACATGTTTCCAATTTTGAAGTATGTAACACGTTAAATGCTCCTGATGACTATGATGCAGGCCTCAGATAATATACCTATGCCAGACGCTCGGATCTCGCTAGCAATTATTTTTAAAGGAATGAATTTTTGAGATACTTATTTTTTATCGGCAAAAGCCATTTTTGTAGCTACTATTTATGTATCAACTCTTGAAATCATTACGAAAATGTTTACATTTTGTGTAAATGTGTAAACTCATCTTGGGTGAAGTGTAAACTCCCTACTATGCCACAAATCATCATTGCGAGTATTGCTTAGATCTTTAACATCAGTCAAATATGTATATGCTTTTATTTTGTTACTCTATTCAGAAATTGTTATGATTTCTCTGACTCGTTCAAGAACTGCTTCTGGTACGTGAGGATACAAGACACGCGTTCTCTGAGTCCCGTTACAATATTCTCAATATAGTAAATATGTTGCTGTGTATTTTTCTCATTTATTATAAAATAGGAGTTATTCTATTGAGTCTACATACTATAATTGTTGATTTATGTTGAATCAATCGATCGTTGCTCGCGATATTTGAGCTATTTAAAAAAATGTTGTTCGGAATTTGAGAATAAATGTCTACGAAATGGTTTAGCTTCTACACTTGCAAGTCGAGGGAAATACACAGTAACTCATGAGGGCAAGGCTGACCTCAGGGTCGGTCTCGCGGTTGAGCATTCAAATAGATGACGGGGGTGCGACGCTCTGGTGAACCGCACAGGCTTTTTCATCCGGACTTGAGTGTAGAAATCAAAATTTTAGATTTTTCGGTTTGAGTTCCGCAATTTTCAAATCCACTTTCCTGGTGATGTTTATTTTTGAGTTAAGCGCTAATAAACAATATTAATGCCTAATTTCTTAAATGTGATTTCTGCATTGTAAAGAATTCATACAAGCATAACGGCTAACAATTTTATTGAAACTCCAACTGATAAACTTCGGATCCAGCAAAGTAGAAAATCGGAACTGCAGTGTGGATGCAGTTGAGGAAACTGAAATTAGAAAAAGAGACCTTACTTTATGAAGGCCAGAGCTTGAGAAATGATATTTTCAATT
>NW_025940797.1:0-2221 GCF_000764305.2 Hyalella azteca
CTATAAACAAGAATTCAGTGGTTACCTACTCAGAAGAATTTAAACACAATACAGGCTCTCAGGCCCAACGGCCGTCCTCGAGGTCGACCTGTGGCTTTAAGTCTACCCAGTGGAGACACCCCGAAAAGAAGAAGAAGAAGAATTTTTCTAAGTAAATTTTCAAAAATGTGCATGGCCGTCAGCAATCTTTGCTCTTGTGAACACTTCCGCCGAGTAGCTACCTGTACCTGTGGTGGACCCTCCGTGGGAAACAATGGATAACAACATTAAAGCCAGTACGGATTCAGCCTCAGGAGTGGATGCTATACTACAATTCAATGCTACCATAGGGGAGAATTATCCCGATTTTAATACTATTTATTGCGATGGCTCCCGCTTGCCAGACCTGGAATCCAGCGCTTGCGGTATTTACATCCCATCACAAAATAAAGCAGTCACTTGGCATCTCCACCCATCAAGCAGCACCCTGACTACAGAGCTATATGCCATTTACCACTCACTGATCTTAGTTGAAGAGGATCCACACCCAAATTGGGTCATATGCTCAGATTCACACTCAGCATTGCTCCTAATACTATCTGCAAGGGGCTTCTACAACAAGTGCTCTTTGGTTGTCCTAAGTATAAGAGAGATGCTAAGAAAGCTAAACCTTCATAGACAAGTGGTTCTCCAGTGGGTGAAACGTGAAAGCACACGCTGGGATACGAGGAAATGAGTTGGCAGATCGTGCAGCCAAGTTGGGACACGATCTGGACCACAGCTCCCTACATCCAGTTGAATACTCAGATCATGCACACCGACTCCGTAAGAGGCTCATTGCCAGATGGCAGGCTGATTGGCAACAGAGTGTGGCAGACTCTGGGAAGGGTCAACACCTCGCCACAGTGCGAGATGACTTACTTCCTGTCCCATGGCTAGACACACGATCTCGACGCATCTCGGTTGTACTGGCACGCCTGCGAATGGGACACGTAGGCGTGGGTACATATCTATACCGATTCTCCATGTCTCCTTCACCATTGTGTGCTGCTTGCAATGTTGAAGAAACTATTGAACACTACCTGCTTGAGTGCAGCCAATATACCATAGCACGCCAACAACTGAGACAGACCCTGCTGAGCATGGGGATACAGACCCTGACAGTTCGCATACCTACTGCTTGGTGGAGGCGACTACCCAAAATGGAGACAACACCACATCATGAAAGCAGTTGGCACATATCTCACAAGTACAAAGTGGCTGGAGAACCTATGAAACTGAAGAACAGAAGAAGATTGACAAAACGCGAGAAGAATCATGTCAGTCAGTCAGTGGTGGACATGTATGCTGTACAAGAACCAGAAGAAATAAAGTAAAGTGAAGAAAACAATCTAGAAACTTCATCAACCTGTGCAGCCATGTCCAGGTGCAACGGCTGGCCTGAAATGAGGTCATCTCTGCACCTATAACCCGCCACCACCTAAATTTTCGAAAATTCAATACCAACTTTTTATGTTTTCTGGACGTTTTAGAAGGTTCTCTATCGATTAGTTCTATCGAGAAGTGAACTTTTCTGTGACCCGAATATATGGGTCCGGGTCCGGGTTTTGGTCACTTGGTCCGGGGCTCCCCGGACCTGTAGTGAAATTTTTCTAAGTAAATTTTCGAAAATTTGATACCAACTTTTTATGCTTTCTGGACGTTTCAGAAGATTCTCTATCAATTAGTTCGATCGAGAAGTGAACTTTTCTGTGACCCGAATATATGGGTCCGGGTCTGGGTTTTGGTCACTTGGTCCGGGGTGACCCGATATTCTGTGACCCGAATATGTTGGTGCGGAGAGTACATTCAGCCGTTGACGAATTAAGACATGCTCAAAATCTCTCTGTTTACTTTAACAAGTGCGTGTGTCATGGCTGCACCAGTTCAATGTGCAGAATCGGCCGATCTCATCGATCCTGGCGCCATTCCTGAAAACACTACTCAAGGCCATGCGCATGGGTTAACCAACTCCCAACTTCAGGAATTCTGTGGAAGTGATTTCACTAATCCTCCTTCTGAGAAAAATGATGTCTGTAGATTGTCCTCCATCAACACTGCCCGGAAGAGAAAAGGATCTACAGATGAGAGCTCCTCAATGACTTCAAAGAAAGCTGATGTGAGAAAACGCCCAAATGCTGAGTCTACACTAGTGAATCTGAGGCAAAACCAGCTCCCTGACTCTGAGTCTTCATTGACTGGG
>NW_025940798.1:0-413 GCF_000764305.2 Hyalella azteca
ATGCTATCTGAGTTCATATTTGCCTTTCAAGCTGCTTGTGCTACGTGCTACTCGAAATTCAATACTTTATCGTTACTCCCCAGTATTTTTCTAATTAACTCTCCTCCAGCACTGGCGTTACATACTCTAGGGCGAAGGGTTGCTAGGGTTTGGGCTCAAATCCTTGGCAAGCGGCAAAAACAATCTAGGAAGTCTAGAATCGGCGATATGGCGTGGCATGGACGTAATTAAGAGTGATATCCATGCATGTATGCCAAGACTCCTCGCACGAATTGACTTTTTCGGCACAAGTGAATTGATTATTGTTATCAGTAGTTGGATTGAGGTGAGATTAAAGATTGACAAGCGGCGGGGAAGTTGGTCAAGGAGCAATGAATGGACACAATTATGTCTTTGAACAACATATATTGAAA
>NW_025940799.1:0-439 GCF_000764305.2 Hyalella azteca
ATGTTGCATTAGCACGCCATTGTTCCACTTCAGACCTAATAAAAATTTAATCGATTCAATTTTCTTGTGAATTTATTTTGGAGCACCGTTCAGCGAAGAAAAAATAAGCTTCGAATTTCATTCAGCCACACGTGTTCAATTAGACTTCATTCGTTTCTTTGTTCATAATATTCGAAGATTCTAATATCAACTCCTTAATATGTTGTCAATAAAAATCTGCAGCCAATAGATCATTATCTATTTTTTTATAATACAGATTACGCTTAGGTTGGTTGCATAAATCAAGATTCTCAGTTAAGTCGCACGGATTACCGGAGATCTGATCTTGTTTAACCTGCGGAACTAAACCCGTTGCAACAATCAAACATTCGCGTAAACATTGATTATGTTTACTTCATTGGCTCGTGATGAAGTTAAATTGACGCGTAAAACAAATGAC
>NW_025940800.1:0-335 GCF_000764305.2 Hyalella azteca
GCGCATAAACTTCAGAAGATTTCGAAGCAGCCCAATGCAATTGGTGAATAGCTTTCATGACACGGCATGACAATGACATGATAACAGCATGACGTGATGACAGCATGATGCATGACAGCGTTACAAGATGACAGCATGACGCATGACAGCGTTACTTGGCGTTACTTGGCGTTACAGCATGACGTGATGACAGCATGATGCATGACAGCGTTACAAGATGACAGCATGACGCATGACAGCGTTACCTGATGATATGCAGATTGAAAACATTCTGTGTGCAAAAACTATAACATTATTATTGATGATGGTAGTATTTTATAAAATATTATATTATA
>NW_025940801.1:0-560 GCF_000764305.2 Hyalella azteca
ACAATAATTAATAAGTAAACATTAATTCAAAAATAATTCATATATAGAGAGCAGATGGTTGGGTGAAAAATATGGGTAGATGCCTCCCGGCAACAATGTTTTAATTCTAAACAAAATAATCTATGTACAAGCACAAGAGAGTTTTGGTTTTTGACAGTTTTTCATTTAGAGAAAGAATTTTTCTCAGGGATTTTTTTTAAGTTCCCAAATTATTTTTTTTAAGAAAACCTCATTTGAATTTATGTGTATGGTAAGAAAGTAGGAATTTTCCCACTTTAGTCCTTTCAAATCCCCTTTTTGTGAAGTGCAAAAATGCATGCCACCACATTTAAATCTGAGTATGTTTTAGAGTTGTAATTGCAGGTACTATAAAATGGGGTAACTTTGAACACTTTTTTTTAAATTATGCCATTTTTTTACTAGATAAGTTAAACTTAAATTGAAACATGCAAAATACTGGTCTACACTCTAGCTTTACTCACCATAAATTGCTGGCTCCTGCCTCTCATAGTTTTGATGTAATTTCAAAAAAAGTGATGGTCTTTGTTACCCCATCTCTT
>NW_025940802.1:0-7152 GCF_000764305.2 Hyalella azteca
CCACTGCATGTAACTGCAGCACCACTGCATGTAACTGCTGCACCACTGCATGTAACTGCAGCACCACTGCAGTGTCACCATCGTCACCAATACCTTCGCCACCAGCAGCCCAATAAACACCATCACCAACAGCCACATTGCTATCTACACCAATACCGTCACCAACACCTCCACCACAACCAACGACATCATCACTATCAGCAACACCACCAACAACACCACTAACATAATCACTAAACCCATCACCATCACCTTCACTATCACCACCACCACCACACTACGAAGTGCTGCTCATAAGTCACTGTCAGTGGCTGAAGATGAAGCTCATGCCGCGACTGTACGGCCAAGCTCGGCAGAAAACGTGTGTCGTTATCACGAATTTTGAAGCTTTTATGCGGCGCTGGGGAGACTGCTTGAGTTACCCTCTATATTTATGAGCACTGACCACATGCACCTGCCCCAAGGACCTGTGAGGAATTTACGCTAGTTACCCTTTAAATTTATGAGCACTGACCACATGCACCTGCCCTTAGGTCGTGTGAGAACTTGACTCTTGTTACCCTCTTGAATTTATGAGCACTGACCACATGCACCTGCCCTAAGGACCTGTGAGGACTATGCTCTAGTTACCCTCTAAATTTATGAGAACTGACCACATGCACCTGCCCTAAGGTCGTGTGAGAACTTGACTCTTGTTACCCTCTTGAATTTATGAGCACTGACCACATGCACCTGCCCTAAGGACCTGTGAGGACTATGCTCTAGTTACCCTCTAAATTTATGAGAACTGACCACATGCACCTGCCCTAAGGACCTGTGAGGAATTTACTCTAGTCACCCTCAAAATTTTTGTGTTGTTAACCACACGCACCTCCCCAAAGGACAGGCGGCCTGATTTTAAGCGAGCTCCTAACCTGTTGACCAGCGCAAACCTGCTAGTTAGTCTCGCAAACTCATCGTTATTTATACCGGCGCCACAGACTTTGATTTACGCACTACACCGGCCACAAGATTGCGGTCAGGGATTATGGGTAAAGGCAACACACACGCTACAGTTTCGGCGCTTAGCAAACGCCCCACATTTGGGTATAGCTATGGGGATAGTGAAGCACTTATCTTGGCTTTCCAGACGGGGCTTAGCGGTCAAAATTGCAGTGGGGACTTTCCCGCTGCTTTAAAAGACTCTCCTTTGAAACTGTCTTCTTTGTGGCATCAGAAGTTTGTAAAAGCATTGAGCGCACAATGCAAAAAATTCTAAATTTATTCATTCTTAATGCCCACATGAACAAATTCTCAAACTCGAATGTCATTAAATATTCTTATTCCATAATTCGGGTTTCTAGGTATAATTTGGTAGCCAAAAGGGTTGAAAACAATGAATTTTTTGAACAATATATTAATTCTCGTTGAAGTCTTCCGTAACAAGCATTTTCGGTAAGGGTAGTGAGAGAAGACAGGCGTATTTTCTGAAAGCTCTTATAAATTTGGCCCTTAGGTTATGAATATAAATAGAGTTTTCAGGGAGTCTGTGGTAATGGATTTAGTTTTAGCAACGCGAGGCGAAGCGCAGCCGTTCTCAACCGAAGCTGATAGCCAAAACTGAAGACGAAAACTTATGATTCATTCACAAAGTAAGGTCGATTATCATGGAAAATTCACAGCAAGTTAGATATAACCAAAGAATTGACGAGAAATTGCAGGTTCGATTGATTATTTTTTTTATTTCTTTCCATCATTTCGGTGATTGAAAAAATCTGTCTTTAGGAGCAACAATCGTGAAAGAAAGAGATTGTAATTGTTTCTTCTTTTTTTTATCGAAAATAATGCATTTTTAAACAGATTTATTTAAATTCACATGAGCTGGTAACTCACTTCAAAGTTTTTTTTTCGGGAAATTGAAAAAAAACAGTCATGTGCATTATGAACTAATTTATGTGTTTTTTATGTTGCTGGGGTCACCCAGGTTCGGCCAGCCGTACTTATAGTACTTTAACGTGGACCTCAACAAAGGCGTACAATAAAAGACAATTCCGCAACCACTCTCTTGAATCTGTGTTTCCAACCTCTCCCAAAAAAACAAAGAATAATTAACCTGAAGTAACAAACAAACGAACATAATACAAAGTATGAATAAAATCTTCTCATGAATAAACTAATTTAACTTGACACAGTATAACAAAACAAAGAACATCTCGGAATAATTCTAAATGTAAAACACAGGAACAAACAAATAACCAAGTTAAAACACACCTTGACACTGCGGCTTCAGATGCGGGACTGAAAACTTTTTCTAAACTGAAAACTAAAATTACATTAACACAAAAATACAAAATGGTAAAAATACCAGATTCGAATTCCCTAACAATGTGAATTATGAACTCAATCTTTAATCTTCATATGTTGCAGAACATATGTAATGACTGCATCATTTAATGTCAAACTTGATTGGAAAACAAGGCTCTGCAAGCAAGGCCCGCAAGGTAACCAATAAAGTCAAAATTAAATTGATCATGGGTCCCCATCAAGTTGTATTCCCTCACTTCCTCCTCTCCCTCACACCCTCCTCTCCCTCACTCCCTCCTCTCCCTCGTATCGTCGTCGTCGATGTTTCGGGGAAACATCAACGGCGATGTAATTTTCCCTAATCCCCATATTGGCTGGTCGTTATATTTATACAATGGGAAACAAATGATACTAGAGCATCATTCCAATTATTAGTAATCGTCGTAAATGTCATGACTAAGACTTCATCGCACATTCACCTCGTTAGTCTCACGTGTGCAGTCTCACTCACAACTGAGATTATATCTCACCTCGTCTCAAACTCTCGTCTCTTCGTGACGATGAACTGATGAGGCATGAATTCATCTCATTATTATTATTATTATTATTATTATTATTAATAATATTAATATTATTATTATTATGATTATTATTATTATTATTATTATTATTATTATTAATATTAACAGTTAAATTAGAATGGTTATTATCATTATTATTGCTGGTATTATCAATATAATTTTTATTATTAAGCTATTAATGCTTATAATTGCGTCAGTTTGAACCGAGACTGTAACTTGTCACGTCTCGAGTCTGTTAGTGACGACGTCGCGGGCAAGACGAAAGATTATCTCACTTTAGGCCTTAAGTCGTCAGGGCTCGTCAGTCCAACTCAGGCCGTGCTATCAAAACTAGCTCGAGTACACGGAGCGGCCTAAGTACACGTGGCGGCTCAGGCTCTCGTAAGTGGCCTAAGTACACGTAACGGCCTAAGTACACGTAGCGGCTCAAGCTCTCGTAGTGGCCTAAAATAACACATTGAGATTTAAGCACACGTCGTAACCGATTTCTCGTATGTGATTGCTGGATTTAGTTAGGCAAGGAATCAGTGATTGGCTGACGGAATTACGAACTCTTAAGTATTTTTTATTAGTGCAGCACCGGCAACGTTTAGAAGTATATGAAGATATATATTATATGAATAATATATAGTATAATATGAATATATTATATATTATATACCTAATATACTATGAAGATATATTAGGAGTATATGAAGATCGTTGGCCAGTCGGCAGTCAATCTGACACTAATGCTACGCATCGCCATAAGAGTAACGACGGAGTGTTTATGCTCTGCAATCTAAGTTAGACTTTTTAATTTGAGGTCCTGAGGAGCGTCTCATTAGCGGAACATAATGAGATGCCCAAAGTTTCAGGACTTATGCGCTTAGCTGAGATACAGGGCACACATCCAATGCCTATAAAATTCTCACGCACACTAACTTCATCGACTTTTATAGGCCTGCCGAGCACCCGACAAACGGTCTGGAGTAACTCACAGCCTGGATCAAATTTTCTCACGTGACTTTATTTGGTCCATTTTGAAATGTTTGGCATAAATTTTACTCATTTTTTTCGAGCCTGCATGAACATTTTTCTGGTCTTGTTTAAAAATTCTTTTTCAATTTTGTCGAGCCTGTGTGAGCAACATAAAAATAGTTTTAATTAATATTTTACCAACTCAGAATCACCGGTCAGTGTTGTTTTATTTTCATTTACTGGAGTTTTTGCTTCTGTCGTCCAAAGGTTTAATTGAAATCGTCTCGCGTTACCGTATGTGTATTTTAGGTTCAGAAATATCACAACAGTTCCGTTGACATCAACGGAAAACGAGCAAGCTTAAAATCTATACAAATGACACCGTTGAAAAACAATTCTGTTACAAATCCAACCGGTATCTTTTATTAAATTAAATAATGTTATATTATATTATATTATATTATATTATATTATATTATCCCTCTTACTTAAGAGCACCTGAAATCTATAATTTTCAGTTTAAAGCCAGGAATATATATTTATATCTTTTGTTACTGGGCCTCTCCATTCATCAGCTCATTTTCATTTGATAAAAAAACTGAACTATCTCTATTGATCTCCCTATTCATATATAATTCAATTTTAAAAATTTGAATACATATGTAATTAAAATTATTTCTTTCTTGTGCATAACATTAGTGATCATTTGAAACCATCAAACCTGAAATGTAAGCGTTTTAAATTTCACGCTCATTCTCTGTTGCTGGAATCCAGCATCATTTGGCAGTATTCAAAACATTAGCCATGCCTAATTTCATATCATATTGGGTGGACTACAATCAGAATATAAACTTTTTTCAACACTGGAAAAAATAGCTTTCCTGGAAAGTTATTTTTAACAGGAGGAGACAGTGACACTCAGAAAGGTGAGTTCGAGTTCAGCTAAAAAGCGATTAATTTTTTCCCGCTGTGTGGGTCATTAGTATTTAGTTTGGCGCGGTAAAAGAACATATATCAGTGTTACGTGCAGTAGGTGAGATGTTCGACAACATGACTCGTTTGTTTCTCTGAGTGAAGACTGGCACACAAGTGCGTCTGAGCTAAGCTCTGTTATGAGCTTCATTACTTGGACGCTTACAAGTTTTTTACCCCAAAACATGCAGACAAATGGGCGGCGGCAGCTTCTGCTTTGCATCTTCTTCCTAGCCTCTATACTCTCAGAAAACTTAATGGGTCGCATTGTCCAAATAGTGATACACTTACCCACAGCACCAGCAGAGTGCGGACCAAGCACTGATACTCCATTTTGCTGGGCAAACAAATTCAGGATTACAACACAAGAAATAAGTGCCTCACTATTCGGACAATGTCTTCCAAATTTCTCTGAGTGTAGTGATAAACATGGTTGGTACGTCGATGGCCACGCGAAAATATCGCTTTACAGGCCGCCAAAAATTCTCCGGGAATTTATGATATATCCTAGTTGCTGGGATCGGACAATTTACAGTTCTTACAGGCAAAAAGGAATAAATTGGCAGTTATATGATGTTAAATTGTTTGAACCCAAATCGATTCAGGTGAGAGCAATACACCCTTCGGGATCAATGGCTAAAAGATTACATTTAGTTAGTGATTTTTTAGTTGTTTTACATTTTAAGTAAGTCCTGTCGAGTAAATATAATTTTTGGAAGACCGATCATGGCGACTATGGTTAAGCTAATTGATCGCAACATCATTGGGTATTTGATTCCTTTAATCATACAGAACATCCACGCCACAATTAGGACAGAGATTATTAACTTCCATCGTTAATTTTTTTAAAATATAATTTGTACAAAAAAACACGATGCATGCATTTTTTCAATCACACAATCAGCTTCTTAAATGCGAGCCTCAACCAATCATCCAATTCTTCATAGGAAACATTCTTCCTAAAGTAGTTAAAATGCAATATTTAACCGCACGTTGCAGTTATTTACGCAGTCAAACAGGCAAAAAATGAATCAAACGACAATTACAATATGAATATTCAGCTGCAATCACCACTTAAATGAACCTAGAATTGTAAAAAAAGTTTCTGTCGTTGCTCAAAAAGTTTAAATTTTACAAATTTGAATCCCCACCAAAAAATTTATTATTGCCGCGCTCGTTGTCAAATCTCTGGCGTCGCAGCCTCAATTTTTGACCAGTGACAAATATTTTTTAAAATTATGCAACATTTATTGTTAACTGTTCTTGAGCAGTTTTTATGTGTTTTTGATCAGTTTTATTGATATGCTTATTTATTCACTACTAAAGTAACAGTTAAATAAAAGTGATAATGTTGATAATATCACTAATTACAGTATATTCATTCGATTTCGCATTCATTTGTTGAATCTATTCATGAATATTTCAATTTATGTTCATGCAGCCAAATTTTAATTTATTTATGCCTCGCTCGTTCGTCATTTATGAATTGTTGAATTTTTATGGTATCACTTTATTGAACGAGATTTAATGTTCGTTCAATTCTTCATTAACTAAAGGTATATTATTTGAGTTCTTATTGTATTTACCATTCTTTTGGAATATTCATACCCTATTCGTTCTGCTCATCATTCAATTATCAAACAAATACAACAAAACAAACAATCATAAAAATATTTTTCATTAGAGCCTCACTCATTTCTCAATTAACTTGTAGGAGGATAACAGTCAGGCATTTGTGAATATGAATAATTAGTCCGGAAATGAAATTCTCCTGTGTAAAAAAAATTGCCTCAGTTACATTCACGCGAGCCACGCAGGAAATTATCTGCTGAGTCAAGCACAGAAAAGCGGCACAAGTTCTTACGGAGTTCGACGGAACACTCATAAGAATTAATGGGCTATATTGTCCAAATAGTGACACATTTTTTACCAACAGCACGAACAACGAGTAGACGTAGCACTGCTACGTCCTTATCCTGAGCCAAACTGGGTCAGAATGTCCGCACAAGGGCACAATAGTACATCGCTATTTGGACAGTCATGCTGATTTCTTTGAGTGGAGGCCGCGCTTTTGTTCTTCTCATTACGGAAGTTGGAATTTCTTCTCATTTGCCTTGCGTGAAATAACAGGAGACCTGCCAGCCTGCATCACTGCGAACTGATGCCCTGGAACTGCTCCAGGTGGAGCAACTGGAGCTCATGTTGGAGCTTGAAATAACAGGAGACCTGCCAGCCTGCATCACTGCGAACTGATGCCCTGGAACTGCTCCAGGTGGAGCAACTGGAGCTCATGTTGGAGCTTGAAATAACAGGAGACCTGCCAGCCTGCATCACTGCGAACTGATGCCCTGGAACT
>NW_025940802.1:7881-49941 GCF_000764305.2 Hyalella azteca
GTCATCAGGTGCAGTGTACTGTCATCAGGTGCAGTGTACTGTCATCAGGTGCAGTGTACTGTCATCAGGTGCAGTGTACTGTCATCAGGTGCAGTGTACTGTCATCAGGTGCAGTGTACTGTCATCAGGTGCAGTGTACTGTCATCAGGTGCAGTGTACTGTCATCAGGTGCTGTGCACTGTCATTAGGTGCAGTGTATTTTTATCAGATGCAGTGCACAGTTTTCAGGTGCAGTGTGCTGTCATCAGGTGCAGTGTATCGTCACAAGGTCGCTGTATATATTAATTTTGATACGAATACTGCATTTGTAATTCCAGTAAATGACTTATTTCACTTCTTGAAAAAGTTTACATGAATAAGTTATTTAATAGGAGATAAAAAGAAGTCTTTAAGGCACGAACTTCGTTAATAATAAGGGCGGCGGTACCGCCGGAGGACAGTTTTTGGTGTTTAAATTCGTAAAAATAAATTTATGAAATGCTAGAAAGCGCGTTGTTTGTAAACTCGGATCATGGGATTCAATTATCTAACAAGGGATTTCCGTTGTGACGAAATCGAGAATTTGTTTTGTCGAATCCAACCTGAACCGAAAATTTTGACCCTGCACGTCAGTTGCCAGCGTTTTGGACAACGTTCATCATGTCCTTTTTTATATCCTAAAATCAAAATCCTCATCCTATGTCCTTTTCTATCCCAAAACCCAAATCTAGAAACTCATATTTGCTGCTGATGACGTTGGTAGCGGGATCAGTTCCGTGTCGGATTAAAAAAAACGCTTTTTGTATCCGAAAGTTTCTGTACGATTGAGTCGTTTTTACGGGCGCAAATGCAGTGATTGCTGAGCCCGTAACGAATGATGCAATGCTCGTTACTTCGCTCGCTTCACTTGCTTTACTTCAATGGAACTTGAGAAATGGTCTACGAGACCTTCGACGGCAGCAACAGACCCTAAGTCTGAAAAACATTCGGTCACTGCCGAAGCAACAGACCTCTGAGACCTGCGTCGGACGGCAGCAACAGACCCCGGGACCTACGTTGGCCGCAGCAACAGATCCCGAGATCTGCATCGGACAGCAGCAGACCCCGAGACCTGCGTCAGACGGCTGCAGACCCCAAGACCTGCGTCGGCCGCAGCAGCAGACTTCGAGACCCGTGACAACGATATCCTTTTTTTCTGCTCGTGTGGGTCATCTCGACACAGTTAGGTCTGTCAAAGCGGAGCATCAGTGCAACGTTCGCTCTTCCCTCGCGCTGCGGGCAGGAAAGTGTGTCACTTTTTAGCGCATTTTCTCATTTATGGAAAAATGCACTATTGTGCTCGCCATGTCCGTCTGTCCGTCCGTCTGTCCGTGACCTCAAGTTTTCGTCGACGAGAAAATGCGCTCTCTGTCACTCACTGCAGTGAGTACTGAGTTATATTTTTTGAGAATATGACCCATTCATTTTTAAATGTTTTTTTCGGAGCAGCGCTAAACTCGCCAAAAAAACTAGCGTCGCGGCGACAAACGCAGACTAATATTTCTTCAGCCACAGCCCCTCACCGAATAAATATTGAACTGAACACTGGCTATTCTCAGGACTAGTGCACACTGAGAAAAATTAATGGCTCAAATCGTCCAAATACTGATATACTTTCTGCTCGTAGCTCTGAGACGCTCAATTTTATGGATCATGATGAACCGTACACGTGCATCGCTATTTGGAGTCTCACTTATTTCTGTGAGTGTAGAGCTGGACACTTCAGGGTAGATCTGATGGACACTTCTAGACAGATCTGCTGGACATTTTTACTGGATGCTTCTGCTGGACACTTCTGGACAGATCTGCTGGACACTTCTGCTGGACATTTCTGCTGGACACTTCTGCTGGACACTTCTGCTTGACACTTCTGCTGGACACTTCTGCTGAACACTTTTACCGACACTTCTGCTGAACACTTCTGCTGGACATTTCTGCTGGACACTTCTGCTGGACACTTCTGCTGGACACTTCTGCTGGACACTTCTGCTGGGCAGATCTGCTCTGCTGAGCGGCCAGGCAAGATAAAAGGTCGCTCGTGTCACACAATGTGGAGCATGGAGGAGATACGAATATGGATTATGGAGGCAAGAAGTGGAGTATATAGAGTACACTCCACGGGGCTGGAGGTAGAGCATGGAGCAATATGACTATGGAGTTTACCCCACGGGACTGGAGTTGGAGCATGGAGGAGAATATGACCGTGGAGCGTGCTCCACTGGACTGAAGGTGGAGCATGGAGGAGAATATGACTATGGAGTGTACTCCACAGGATGACCTTCTGCGTCATAATTAACTCCGTACATGAGTCCAATATGAAACTAATTAATCGTGAACGAATATATACGATGTATAGCGGCCAAAAATAGCGCACTTGCGTTCTGGTCCTTTAACTTTTCCACGGATTATATAAATGATTTTTTTTTTTCATTCCAATAATTGAAAATAATCATGTTTAAGCTAATTTTTTATGCAATGCTATTTATTACGAGTTGTTACCACTACAACATTTTAATGCTGCTGCAGCATGAGCAACAGTAGAGTAATAGCAGCAATGTTATCTGTAGGTGTTTAGGGAAAAAATGTAGCTGCTCTTCGCAAACGTAATCCGGCTTTAAAATTAAGAACTTGAATTTCTCGACATTTTGAGAAAAGAAAAAGGTAGAATTAATGTAGAATGTTATTTTGTTATCTGAGAACTGGTTAAACTATAAGTTTCAGGAAATACTTGAAGATTGAAATGTCTGCGCAAGCAAAAATATTTTGTTTGACATTACCACAAAAGCACGAAGAAAATAAATAAACTCGAGATAACGTGGTTCTCAGAGTTCACATTGATCTAAAAAATTAATGACATTCCAATTGTAAAATTGGCTTAATCAGTATACTAAACTTAGTTTCCTTCAAGAAAAATAAAAAAATTGCTCAAATTTAGAGTTCAAAATTAATATGGATCAGGAAGACTATTGGTTAGCGAGCCAGTTTCATTGATTACTAAGATTTACTGTGAAATTTTATGAAAAAATGCGGAGAACCGCAAATGAATGTTCCGAATCACTGAAAAATCCTTTGAATATTAGGAAAAGCCTTTGATATTTATTTTGAAACGATACTCGAATAAGTTATGGATTACCAGCGTTTCAAAATTAATCGAAATAATACTTATAATAATATTCCAGCCCTTGTTTAAATGTGAGAGGTCAACAGAGCGCTTTCACTCGAGCAGTCGCTGAACGAGAAGGAAAAACGTTTTTAAAAGTAAAGCTTAACTGCGCTAGAGAAAACAGTAAAAAAGTAACAAATGAGCTGCTTAAGAGATAACAGTAAAGAAAGCAACAAATGAGATGCTGAAGAGATAACAGTAAAGAAAGCAACAAATGAGCTGCGAGAAAGTAACAAATGAGATGCTGAAGAGATAACAGTAAAGAAAGCAACAAATGAGCTGCGTAAGAGATAACAGTAAAGAAAGTAACAAATGAGATGCTGAATAGATAACAGTAAAGAAAGTAACAAATGAGATGCTGAAGAGAAAACAGTAAAGAAAGTAGCAAATGAGATGCTGAAGAGATAACAGCAAAGAAAGTAACAGCTGAGGTGCGTAAGAGAAAACAGTAAAGAAAGAAACAGCTGAGCTGCGTAAGAGAAAACAGTAGGGAAAGTAACAGCTGAGCTGCGTAAGAGAAGACAGCAAAGAAAGTATCAGCTGAACGGCGAGAGAGAAAACAGTAAAGAAAGTAACAGCTGAGCGGCGAGAGAGAAAACAGTAAAGAAAGTATCAGCTGAACGGCGAGAGAGAAAACAGTAAAGAAAGTATCAGCTGAGCCGCGTAAGAGAAAACAGTAAAGAAAGTATCAGCTGAACAGCGAGAGAGAAAACAGTAAAGAAAGTATCAGCTGAATGGCGAGAGAGAAAACAGTAAAGAAAGTATCAGCTGAACGGCGAGAGAGAAAACAGTAAAGAAAGTATCAGCTGAACAGCGACAGAGAAAACAGTAAAGAAAGTATCAGCTGAACGGCGAGAGAGAAAACAGTAAAGAAAGTATCAGCTGAGCTCTTCGAGGAACAATAGTGAAGAAAATAGTAACTCTGTTACCTAAAAAATAATGCGAATGAAAAAGTGTCACAACTGAAGAAAAATGCAGAAAAATTAAAAGCTGAACTACCACAAGTATAATTCTTATGAAAATAAAAGCTGTTGCACACGAGGGAAAACCCAAATTAAAATATCAGCTTAGTTGAATGAGTTAGAAAGAAAAAAAGGTAGGAAAAATAAAATCGGTGCATCCCTTAAGAAAAATTTTTAACGAAAGAAGAGCTGTTGTTCAAAAAGGAAATCCCAAATTAAAGTATGAGCGGTATCCTCAAGTGAAAACATTAGTAAAAACCGCAATGCCTGAGGGGAACCTAATGCAAACTTTTATTTTTAAAATTTAAGCTTCATTCTTAAAGTTTAGTTCTTTATTTTTTGCGATTAGTGACATGGAGCTTAAAATTTCACACAAAAATCAATGAAATGTTTTCATACTTCACAGAGACATTTTTTCTGGCTACATTACAGAAGCCTGAAACAGGACTGACTTCAGAAGAAACTAATATTAAATTATGAAATTTGAACTTGCATTCTAAAGTTTTGGTTGCGTAACTCTTTGTTATTAAATTAATTACAAATTTACTAAAAATAATGCTTAGTATAATGTTCAGTATGTTTAAACCTCTTAAGTAAATGTGCAGGTGCTACGTTTTGATTAAGATCAACGAGCTACATTACAAGATTGTTTATTTCTATGAACTGAAACAATTAACATCGAGCTAGGCCTCCATTGGGGTATTCTATACTTTTAATTAATGAGAAATTGCACCATCCGTTTAAAAGTTTAATTAAAACTCGCTTTGTCCTCAGATATTGCGCATTGCGCGCACACATTTAATTTGTACGAGGAAGCTCAGGGTCCCTGCGGGAACACGGCTTGGATATAAATAATGGCGACGCGCCTTGGATATATATAATGGCGATGCGCCTTGGATATATATAATGGCGATGCGCCTTGGAAATAAATAGCATGAAGGCGACGTTCCATGTACACATATGAAAGGTACTGGTGTTGTATACATATAAATGATACGCGTCATGGGTATATATATAGGCGACGGGACTTGGATATATATAAGGGCGACGTGCCATGGACAGATAAAAAGGCGATGTGCCTTGCATGTATGTACAGAGGCAACACGCCTTGGATATAAATGGGACGTGCCTTGTATTTAAAGTACGAATATAAATATAAATATAAATATTGGATGTACGAATATAAATATAAAGGTGACACGACTTGGACATGCGTATATACATGTAAAGGCGGCGCAATAATGCCTGCCGAGCTTCATTTCTAACTGCCTGTAGTTTCTGCGCTGCCGGAGATTGCACTCAGATAAATTGAGACATGGCAGCAGCAGTGCGCGGAATCGGAGTGATTGTGCACGCTTTCTGCGCACGGTGCAGACATTTGTAACAATGTTTGCGAGATCAGAATTCATATTTATTATATTTATTTATTGGTGAAAAGTAGCTACCCCGATGGCTCGAGGAAAAGCTACACATTGAATTAAAAAATTATGCCGAAAATAACGCCAGAATTGTGTGAACCTTTCTTTTAAAATAAGATGGATATTGATATCCGTAATTCAATTGTATATGGTTAAATATTTAATTTGTTCAACCTGATGACCTGGTCAGCCGTAGGGTGCAATGGCCGAAGAAAGAGCGGTCATCTATTAGCTTGTCAGGGTAGAGGAATAGCTGCCTGCTCCAAGATTTCAATTTTATTCCTTCAAGGTGGGTGATTTAATGAAGGAATAAATCTAATGGTGGTATCTCTGATCAAAGAAATGAGATCATGTGACAGTATATAACATATCGTACTTGTCCCGAATTCTTAAATGATATAATCAATAACCACCAAATGCCGAGAGATTATTAAATTTCTATAAAGCACACTGATTATCATTCCATTCGCAGGTAACTAAAGCTCTCGTGTTTCAATGAAGATTACGACTCACCCAGGCGACGAAGCCTTGGCGGCAACAACAATAACAACATGAATCGAAATGCTACAAGCCGAAGAGGTTTCGAACCAACCAGTCTTGCTTCTTGACTTAGAGCCGACTGGCCGCGCATTTTCGCAGCCTACGAATAGCAGCAATTTAAATGCTGCTCTTGAATTTTCAAACCAATCGTCTATGCTGTTTGACTTAACGCCGACTAGACAATTTTATCAAGATTTTCGATAGACAACAACTAAAATTTTGCCAATCGCAGGTTGCGAAATTACCAGGTGTTTTCTTTGTCAAAATGCCGTATTTTTTCACAGAGTAGCAGCCACTTAATTTCTTCCAGCCAAGCAGGTGGACATCTAACCGGCCAAAATTTTTGACGGACGACATTTTTTTCAACATAATCTATGAATTCATGTAAATAAAATTATTTCAACCAAACAGATAACCCGCTCCCCTCCCTCCCCCTCTCCCAAGAAAAACGTCGACACACCGTATTTTTATCTTCATAAACTGCGATTGGCAGCAGCTAAAATTCTTCCGGCCAAGCAGGTGTACGATTAACCACCTCCCGAAAAAAACGACTGACCATATTTTTTTTCTCCATAAACTGCAATTGGCAGCAGCTAAAATTCCTCCGGCCAAGCAGGTGTACGATAAACCACCCCCCGAAAAAGCGACTGACCGTATTTTTCCAACAACGTAAACGAATGGCAGAGACGTAAGAGGAAAACAACCGTCTCTTGAACAACTGGCGAACAGGTCTCTGGAAAACAACAGGCGAACAACTGGCGAACAGGTCTCTGGAAAACTCGGATCTGTTTCACTGGCTCACGCATTTCCTTGAGTTATTTGCTGCTAAGGGAGGCTCTTCACGTAGAGTCTAATAAAATTACTGCTTTAATTTGTACGGCAGGCGACCTGCTCTTCTTCACTGCTGAGCTCTAATTATTTCAGACTCTCCTCTTGAGGAAAATGAGCCTTTTTCTCTGGCTCTCTTGACTAACTTTTCACCGGAGAAAGCTGGCCCCTTTGTACAAAGTTCGCTATATTGGCCGCCACTTTTGAGGCCAACCATCAGCCACCGATAAATCTGCCAAGATATATTAGCAAGTTAATGAAACTCTGATGATGTTTCAAGACAATCAGAAGATGAAAGAACATCGCGAGTTTAATGGGGAGCAACAGAAAACGTTCCTCAATCTGACGTGTCATGAATCTTTCAAACAATTTTTTCTAACCATCAAGCAATTAATACCTCAATTATTTTTGTCCTTTCACAACCTTTGATACTTTGATGTTTCAATCTTCCGACCGACAAACTTTTACATAGTATATCATTGCACCAATTCCACAATAGCTTTAACAGCTACGAGGCAAAAATTTATTGTTTGCTAAACTCTTGAACTTCTGTAGACAATAATCATCATTAAGCAGCCAACAGCACACAACAACCGTGCACTCAAATACATGAAGGGGTAAATAGTCCAAAAGTAACACACTTTCTTTCCCACGGCGCGAGCAGTGAGTGCACGTTTATAGCACACTTGGTCCAAACTGGGTCAGGGTGATCTGCACAAAGGAGAATGACTTTGGACAATGACTCCGTTATTTCTGGGAGTGTATATAAGCTCCACTATGATCCAGCAGTGAAGGATAATATTGAACCTATAGTGAACTGATGCAGTGAAGGAGAACTGTGTGAACTTATAGTAAAGGAGAACTGTGTGAACTTATAGTAAAGGAGAACTGTGTGAACTTATAGTGAAGGAGAACTGTGTCTGTCTCTTATACACATCTAGATGTGTATAAGAGACAGGTGTGAACTTATAGTGAAGGAGAACTGTGTGAACTTATAGTGAAGGAGAACAGTGTGAACTTATAGTGAAGGAGAACTGTGTGAACTTATAGTGAAGGAGAACTGTGTGAACTTATAGTGAAGGAGAACTGTGTGAACTTATAGTGAAGGAGAACTGTGTGAACTTATAGTGAAGGAGAACTATAGTGAAGGGGAACTGTGTGAACTGATTTATATAAACATGGGGTGTTGATAATTAGGTGAAGATAATTATTTTGTTTTACATTGAACACAAGTTCTAAAATGATACAATTTTGCTTGCGTCGCTAATCAAGATTTTAAATTTTCCGTTACACAATGAAATATTCTGTGAAATATCCCGTTAATTTTAGATTCAATGTAGTAATCAAACATGAATTCATATTCACCAACTTGTACAATATATTCGAAGTTCTTGCAATCATTGATTGGATTGCTTGGCAATCTTAGACACGATTGACGAGCGGCAATCTACACAGGTAGGCAGCAAATGGAAATATGAACTGAATATTCAGACATAGTTGAACTCAATCACATTATTCGGTTGTATTAAATAGATTATGAGTCATTAAAAATTAACTAAGTATATGTTGGTGGTTGATTAATTATTGATGGAGCTTAATGTAGAAAGTGGAATGTAAAAGGTGTTGGAGGGTAAAAGCGCTTAATTTAATTAAGAAAAAAAGCAGGAATTTGATTAAATTAAAATTTTTAAACCTAATTTAGTCTAAAATAATTTTGAAAATTAGTTTTGATTTTAATTAAATGGAAATAAAATTCTAATAAATGGACCCATAGGATGAAAGTGTAAGATAATTCCATATCTTAAATTTATAAGGAATAATTCCCAGAATTTTCATCAATGCTAGAACATACATGAACGTGAATGCCGCTGAGAATCCAGAATCCAATTATAGAAATCACATTCAAACTTCATGTTCTTCCCACATGCACTCCTGTGCAGACTCAATATCCTGTGAATATTGTGTTGGAAAATTATATCTTCAAGCCGCAACTATTAAACTTTTAAGGGCGACCAAATCAGTTCTGTTTTCAAATGAAAATATGTTTGCGCAGGCATGGAAATGGCTTCAGAAAGCATAAATAAGATTAAAATATAAACATTTAAGGGCAAAAATGCAAACCGAGTTTCTTGAAGTGCTTGCGTTTTGCTGTCAGTCACCAGTGCCATAAGCGTTCATATTGAAATTTTATATTGAAAATTTAAATTGAAATTTTAAATTGAAAATCTAAGTTGAAATTTTGAATTGAAATTTTGAATCGAAATTTTAAATTTAATTTTTAAATTGAAATTTTAAATTGAAATTTTAAGTTGAAATTTTAAGTTGAAATTTGTTTTTTAAATTTAATTTTGAATTCATATGTCAAGTTAAAATTTTAAATTAAAATAAAATAGGAATTTTATATTAAAATTCAAGGTGGAATTTTAAACGGTAATTTTAACATGGAAATTTAAATTGGATCTTGATCACATTACACAGAAAATGGGGTTTGCACTTGGCAGCTTGACCCTAGAGAGCAGCGGCTGGCAAACCTGCCAAGTTGACTCTAATTGCCTCGTCACTTCTGATCTTTTGCAATTAGCGGCGATTTGCACGAATAAAAAGCCTGGTGAAAATGCCGGCATTTCGACACTTTTGGCCTGAATTTGGCCGCCATTGAGATGATTTATTGACCAAAGAGGCCTACATTGGCCTTAGGCCGTCGCCACCGACTTAAAATTTTCGTTGTTTCAGGCGTGAGGTTCCGTAGACTTGGTTTCATTTCGAGTGCCGTGGCAGAGTCGCTTGGCTTGCAAATGTTATGGGCAATAGCGCTTTGAATTGCCTATTGTGAGGCTCTCAGTATAGGCTTATTGTGGTATTTAGGCCACGGTAAAGAGGCTACTATGAGGCTAGTGAGGCTCTTAGTATTGGCTTATTGTGGTATTTAGGCCACGGTAAAGAGGCTACTATGAGGCTAGTGAGGCTCTAAGTATTGGCCTATTGTAGTATTTTGGTCACGGTAAAGAGGCTGCTATGAGGCTAGTGAGGCTCTCAGTATTGGCCTATTGTAGTATTTTGGTCACGGTAAAGAGGCTACTATGAGGCTAGTGAGGCTCTCAGTATTGGCTTACTTATTGTAGTATTCAGGCCACAGTAAAGAGGCTGTTATTAAATAGTGAGCCTCCAGGCTTTTGCTTAGTTTAGTATTACAGAATATTAGTTTCTGCGTACACATAGTAGACCAAGTACAGCGCGCAGTATTTATTGGCTAGTTGTATTATTAAATTTAATCCAGCTTTTGTAGTGTCAAAAATACAACTTTTCACTGCAATTGCTGCATTAAATTTTTTCACAGTCTTCTTGTCCTAAATACATTAACTCTTGCTAATATGTTAGCTATGTATATAAATTCTCAGCCCTTAACAATCACTGGAAAACTATTCGTATCACATGACCTACTGTATGGCAAGTTACTGGTGGATTAAAGGTGGATCATGGTTGTCGCATCGATGGCTGAAGGGTGTCTCATTGGAGGCTAATGGGTGTTTTATAAATGAGAGTTAACCGCATCTGATTCATACTAATTGTTCGTACGTTCTGATGCCGTACTACTTTTTGATTTTATTTCCAAAGTAACCGATTAAATTCTACTAAATAGTAAGTCAAATTTTATCATACAAATATCTAAGTATTTACTTGGTCAAACTAGCAACCATGACACAAAGTTTTGCTTTGTGATGCAAGGTCAGGAAATGTGGACAGAGCGGCATAACTAGACGAATACAAAGACAGCATTTAAATTAGCTGGCCCTCGCGCAACAAAGGAATATCATTAACAGTTTCTGTTGAACTTTAGCTTTACATGCGGATGATGAATAACCAATGCGTGACCGGCTGAACAATGGATGAAAGTAACAGATGTCCTACAGCATCAGTTCTTTTACTCTCTAGATAACAGAACAACTGTTTACTTCATCTTCAACAATTTATTCAACATTTCATTTAAG
Source organism: Hyalella azteca (assembly GCF_000764305.2). Lineage (NCBI taxonomy): Eukaryota > Metazoa > Arthropoda > Malacostraca > Amphipoda > Hyalellidae > Hyalella > Hyalella azteca. The sequence continues at coordinate 18,800 of NW_025940802.1, forward strand.
ATAGACGAATGAGTGTCAAAAAAAATCATAGCTATAATTAATACGTAATGACGTAATCGGTTCGGTTTATCAGAAAATATTTTTTAATGCAGGTTTCATTGAAAACCAGAGATTATTTCTTAAGAGAAATACTCTCTGGTCTTTAATGAAACCTGCATTAATGATGTAATCAGGGATATGCTTGTCCCGAACAGCGTTTTTAAATGACACAATCGTCTGAAATAACTATAGTTTACAACATTAATTGAGCTCAATGGAAAGTCACAAACCGCTGCTGTTCTTCTATTGTAAGAAAATCATCTAATTTTTTAACTTAGATTTTTATTACAACACTTCTCTTTATTTTCACTTCTTGTTTGTCTGTTTGTCTGTTTGTCTGTCTGTCTGTCTGTCTGTCTGCTACAAATCTTGGAATCAAAATTTAACACACTTCTACTTATCCTATTGATCTGAAATTTTGAATACTTGTTTAAAGTTGGAGACAATGCATGAATCAAATGTCAAAATAAATGATTTTAAAAAGTATAAATTTTTTTTTTCAATATTAAAAAAATTGTAAAAATAATTTTGTCAGCTACAAATCTTATAACTGATATTTGAAACACTTTTACCTGTCTAATTGATATGAAATTTTGCACACTTGTGTGAAGTCAGAGGCAATGCATGAATCAATTAAAGAATAAATACTTTTGAAAAAAAAAATTATATATTAAAAAAATTATATATTAAAAAAATTGAATAATTAATTTTTTTAATATTCGAAAATTAAATGAGAAATTCGTGTACATCTTCAAGATTGGAGACAATGGATTCTTTGGAAGTGTTGTCTTTAAAAAGTAATTTTTAAACGTATATTATTCGTTATCTTTTTCATATTCTAGAATAAAAGATTTAAAAGATAAATTTACGCTCCATAATGATTCGCTAAAATAATTTCATTCAATCGACATAAATCGAGATTCGCTATATTTACTTTGAAAATTTTTTATTTAAAGAGTCTTTTGACTAAGAAGTGTTATCAATATGGCTTACAATTTCAATTAAGGTTTGTTGTTCCAACGTTAAAGCGGCATCAATCTTAGTTAAGGTTGAAGAAAGACGCTGCTTTGCCATTCAGGCGTAAATTTGCTTTGCATGAAAGGGTAGCGCCGACGCCGGCACCTCGAGCAATTGCTTTCCTCGCGGGAAATCAGGAAATGCAGGTGCTTTCTATTTCTTCTTGTCTCAGTTCTTTTCTTTGCAAAAACAGAGCCAGAAATGATCTTTTGTAGTCGCCACAGAGCCGCTTTGAGCCAGCTAATATACAGTATTGGTAAGCGTTCTCGCCAGACTCTAAAATGTTCTCCTATCTGGTCTTGACACACTTAAAGAAATGAGTGGGAATTTGTCCGAATAGGGATGCAGTCTTTGCACTTGCATGGGTCATCCTGACCCAGGTGACGCTGCAAGAGGGCGTGTCAGTGCAACGTCGGTCCTACAGTTGTGCTGTTAGTTGGACAGTGTGTCGCAATTTGAACAATGTGAGATATTCAATTTTTGAATACATGATCAGGTAGCCAATTAGTTCAACGTTCCTCTTCAGTAAGAAAGGGCGTCTCAGTGCAACGTTTGTCCTATAATAGTGCTGTCATAGTTGTATAGTGTGTCACAATTTGAACAATGTGAGTCATTCAATTTTTGAATGCATTGTCAGGTAGGGAAATATTTCAACGTTCCTCATCAGTAAGATCAAAGCGGCAATAAATTTACTTACGATTAAGTTTGCAATAAAATTAAACTGAAATAATTGGCTGTGCCGCTCCTAGAATTTAAAAAAATTCTCTCAGCCCTACTCAGTAATTTAAGTTTTGTTAATTTTTTGTTTACTTTTCAGAATTTATATAATACAGTTCGTAGATGACAAAGCGAAGTTAACTACAGAAACCTGGATATAAAACGGCAAAGAAACATTTACATCATTCTATGTATACCACAAAAATCTAGTTTGCACCGTAGCCATGCCAACTTAACATAGAAAATTTCCATACATAGATATTTACAATAAAGAAAATTAACAATATTGTTTTTATGAACTAATCCGGCAAAGTGATGAAGGAGCGAGAACCTCCGCAGTTACAATTTTCTATATTTTTGAATATCATTAATTTTCATCTTGATCGGAGCAAAATATTGGTAAGCCACACTACATTTACAGTTATCTCACATGAGAGAACATTTAGATCAAGCAAGCCGCTCACACTCAGATAAATGAGCGAGACTAAGTCAAAATGGCGATGCACGCTTTGCCCTGGGTGGGTCACTCTGATACAGTTTGCCGTCGGCTTGAGGGCATATCAGTGCAAGTGCGGCAAATAAGTCACTATTTGTACAAAATTACTGATCTATTTTTCTAGGTTCAGAAACTAAAGGAAACAGCCTCTCACAACTCTGATCTGATGCTAACGTAACTCATCCGCAAAAATATGAAATGCCGGAATTGCCCATCGCGTAGTTCTGTGTGGCGCAATCGAGGCCTTCAAATAGAAGTTACGACGACTTTAATTACGGACATTATAGCATAGGAAAGGAATTTAACGGCGGGTCTCTTCAACCATTTGAGAGACGCATGATAAGTCAACTGGTCAGTAGGAATATGCATGGAATAATGACACAAAATATGCATTTAATAATCGCAGGCCACTTTATTCGTTCTTTTCAAAATTCTCGACTGTTTTTGACAGCGCGTCGGCCACTTCAGAAGGCGGTGGCTTTTTGATCTTGTTTTGCTACGCGTCCCAAAACAACCACGCTTGCATGAACACTCAAAGAAATTATAAATACTCTGTCTATAAAAGCGATGCACTATTTGCCATCATGTAGGTCACCCTGATTCAGGTCGTCCGGCAAAAGGAAGTATCAGTAACATGTCTGCTCACTGCTCGTGCTGTGGGTAAGAAAGTGCGTCACTATTCTGACAAATTGACGCGTTCTTTTTTCTCAGTGAGGCGAGCTAGCGACACCTTCGGAGTCAAACTTGTTCGTTTATTACCCTTTCGGTTATAGTGCAAATATTTTCGTGTGTACAACTATTTTGGAAGAGCAAAAGTTTTATCACGGCTGATTTTAATGAGTTTCAGCCTTAAAAGAACTCTTTCTTTGATCAAATGTTTGTTATTGTTGAAGAACGTCCGTAGTTCCTTGCTTTAGATATTGATAACAAAATTGAATGACAAAAAAGTCATACACTGCAAATGTATTTAAAGCATAATGTGTGTCTAGTAAAAATGAATCAAGATTAATTCAATGATGTATGAGAACGATTTTCTCATGAAAAGTAAAAGTAGAATAATTGTAAAAAAGTAGAAATGCCGATTAATTGATTGTTATTCGAATTAACGCTGCTTCAGAAGTGATCAATCTAATAATTGAGCAGCTGCCATTTTATTGAGTCGAGAGCTATTTAAATTCATTAATGATAATTCGAATTAACGGAACTTCACGTGTGATATAATTGAGCAGCATCGAGTCTCGAGCTAAATTTAGAGTTCATTGTTGGACTCTGACGTGAATTGCCGTCGTAGACGTGCAATTAAGGAGTCAGACACTTCCGTGTCCATTTACACAATTAAGGAGTCAGACTCTTCCGTGTCCATTTACACAATTAAGGAGTCAGACACTTCCGTGTCCATTTACACAATTAAGGAGTCAGACACTTCCGTGTCCATTTACACAATTAAGGAGTCAGACTCTTCCGTGTCCATTTACACAATTAAGGAGTCAGACACTTCCGTGTCCATTTACACAATTGAGGAGTCAGACACTTCCGTGTCCATTTACACAATTAAGGAGTCAGACACTTCCGTGTCCATTTACACAATTAAGGAGTCAGACACTTCCGTGTCCATTTACACAATTAAGGAGTCAGACACTTCCGTGTCCATTTACACAATTAAGGAGTCAGACACTTCCGTGTCCATTTACACAATTAAGGAGTCAGACACTTCCGTGTCCATTTACACAATTAAGGAGTCAGACACTTCCGTGTTCATTTACACAATTAAGGAGTCAGACACTTCCGTGTTCATTTACACAAGTAGACAAGGCGACGTGAGGACACAAGCAATAGTTCTTCAAAGCGATCGAGGGACACAAGAGCTTCCAAGTTAACAAGCCAACGCTCAGAGAAACTAATGGGTCATTATCCAAAACGCGACACAATTTACCCGCAATACGAACTGTGCATGAGCAGACATCGCACTGACACCTTCTTTTGCAAGGAGTAAACTGGGGCAGGGTGACGCACACAACGGCAAAAACTGCATCGCAATTTGGACTTTGACCTTCTTATTTCTCGGAGTGTGAAGTCTACTTGCTTTGGTCAAGCTTCCTTTCCCTCCGCCGCCTCAAACTTGCCTCTCTGCGGAATCCAATTAGAGAAGAAGAAGTTGCGTGGACGGCGCAGCGTTTGAATCGCGCTGCGAAATTTCGACAATGTCTGTGGCCATCGGCACGTTCTCTCCTCAAATGCTGGATCGCTGTCCTCGCGAGCTACAATTGAATTAATTATTGCACTATGCCCACGCCAGGATCTCATATAAAAATATTAGCTGGAATATCTGCAGCGGAATATCCGCAGCCAAGTGGCTGCCGATATGGCGGCCATGATTCTCGACAGAAAGTTACGTTTGTCTCGCCAGCGATACAAGAGAATTGGGCGAGCCTAGCGCATCATGCGTAACTTTGAAGGATGTCGTCAGAACTTCAATATCCTGCTGTGTAGTGTTTATATATAGGAGATAACGAAATCGGAAACTTCAAGTAATTTTGAATTAAACTATCTTTTTGACTGTCGATACCGGCTGTTATTTATCATATTAGCCGAGCAAATTTTATCAAGGAGTGTAGGATTTAATTACCTTCATTTCGCCGGCATGCGACCCTTATTGTTTCGGAACGCCGCCCTTATTTCGTTGGTAAGCGGCTCTTATTTCTTCGGCATGCTGCCCTTATTTCGTCTGAACGCATTCCGTGGTCACGCACCACTATCACGTAGCACCAATACGCCCCTTGCCTGGCAAAACTGTGTAAAGTTGACACTCCCACAAGGCCATAAATTAATTCAATCACAATCCCTTCTATATTTTTGTTCGTTTCGCGTCTCCATCTTCGTCGGCATGCCGCTCTTACTTAGTCATCTCCCGGTCTTTGAATTTTCATTGCATATCTTCACTTTCGTTGGAATGCAGCTCCAATTTCGTCGCCCTGCGCTCCCTGTTGTCAGCAGCTGCTGCGTAAAATTTCTCGATGGTATGCGCATTTCATGACGGCAATCGAGGCGTGACAAGCGCGATGGACAATCAAAAAGAGGGTTCGAGTCCTACGACAGCCGAGGGTTGTTGAACGCCGTTGAAAATTACAAAAATTTATGGACAAGGTTTGTTTTTTGGACTCTCCAGGGCGCTTGGAACTGATTAAATGAGCGTCTAAATCAAGTGAAAAGAGGAATTTTCTGTAAACTTCTTTTTTAAATGACCCGTTATTTGTGGTTCACTTTATAAGAAAAGTACGTCAGGTCATATATAGGTCAGGAAAAGACCTATATTTGACCTGACGGATATAGGTCAGGAAAAGAAGCTCCAATCAGTTTTGAATATCTTTAAAAATTGTGCAGTAAGTGCCACTCACTAGAATTTAAATAATTTTCACACGCGGTTACATTTGCATATGTATGTTTTAATTTTTGAATAGCTTTCGCAACTAATTTCAAAATTCGTATCTAGCTGATCACTTTACTCTACATAATCACTCATGCAATTGTCTTTTGCATTTAAAATTGCACCGCAGTTTTTAGTGGGGCATGTTCATTCAAAAACATTCATTTATTGAATGGCACACTAGAAAAAAGTATAAAAACAGAAAATTTGTAGAAAACATTTCTCACTGGCGAGACTAATAACAGGTTCATTTGGAAATGAATGAGAATTTTTTATATAGTTTGCTAATTTTTCATGCATTGTATTCAACGATAATTCTCACACGACAGCTTTGGGCATCAGTCAATCAACATTCACGAATATTCGAAGTGAATTCTCAAGTTAACGCGTCCTATACCTAAGTAACAGAGGTTTATTTTAACGAATACAAAATACTCAAATTTAGTGGGGGACGATGGACGAATTATAAATGCTCCGAAGAGCCGCATGCTCATTACTTCAGACATAAAATGAAGCCCATAAATTTTCCCGCTATTGCGCCAGGCAAAGTTGAATCGCTCTAATTAAATTCACGAGAAAGCGACAGAAGCTTTTTGGGCCACTCAACCAACACCTTATTTTGAATCAGAGCCAAATCAGTGTCGCACTTTCGTCGGCCGCTAAAGTAACATCCGGGATTTTGTATGATTAGATGCTGTTAGGTGATATTTTTTTGGAAAATGTAGCTGTCAGGTGTTTTTGGTCAATGATACATTCCTCGTAAAAAAATAAGTCATGTAATATGTTTTAAGGAGTTATTTTCCCGCAATGTCATATTTCTAGTAAAAAAATCAGGTGAAGTTTCACGGGTAATTTGTATCTCAATGCAATAATAACTCGTAAAAAATAAAATAAGCGAATATATACGAAAAAAATTTTCTCCGTGCTGTATTTCTAGTAAAAAATAAAGAGGTGAATTTTAACGAGTAATTTTTTTTTTCAATGCAGTATTCTTAAAAATGAAAGCTGGTTGCATGAAAGAACAGTGTGTGACTGACACTGGTTAGGCTCTGCTTTTCATGCTTGCTGGGACATCATTGGGTTTATATAAGAGATGCTCAAGGCTGCACTCCACCACTAAAAAAATCTAAACGCATATTAAGAAAAACGATCAAGTATTGATAATTTATTTTTCAATTTAGGATATGTCAAATATTATATTATGACAAATTAATTATATTATAACATAATTTATCCATTATATTACATTAAAACAAACAGCCATTGCTGTTGCCACTCCTGATGCTCTGCTTTATTTTTGAGGAAGGTAATAATTTTCTTGAAAAGTTAATGCTAGTGATAACCTAGTGGGAAATTTCGCATTACTGTCGGGACTGCAATACCAAATTTGAATTACAACGTGTGTTATTTATAAAAATTGCGTGATGGTCATCATATGCAAACGTTATCTTCAAGTGAACATCACCAAGACATAATCAGAAAATATCAGCAACATCGTTATTATTCCTTTGTGTTTAAAAAATTTTAGACCCTTACTAGAACCCACTTATAAGAAAAATTCTAGTGATATGAGGAATGCGTGCATCTTCTTTATGTTCCTCTTAATGAGAGTATAAGCTACGTTAATCTGGAAATAAGGATTCGGTATTTAGATATATCAATAATTTGTATATCTGAATTAAAAATGTGACGATTCGTTCAGTTGGATATAGCCGCGACTCCACAATCACGATCACTTGAAGTACCACAAGTTAAGACAATAAGATAAGATGCAATAATTTCATGCTCATAAATCTTATCGCAATTGCTCATCATTCGTGACCAATCACCAGCATCGCCATATTGGGATTCATGAATGGCATTTCGGTGGCCACGGAATCACCGAACGCTGCCAGAATCTCCTTGACTTTCAATAGAGCTGCGCTGTATGCATAGGGATGTTAAGCATCTACGTTCACTCAGAGTTAGTAAATTTATCCATTAGCGCTTCATGCTAATGGCTATTTGCATCTCATTGGAGTTCTTGTGATGCCCTAACTACCAGCCCGACAATACCGAACGCTGAAAGGACTTACAATAGCGGATGCAGAGCCTACAGCCTACATATTCTCATACACGAGAATTCATGAGGCATTCACAATGAATCCGTTTATAATAGTAAGTAGTACTGAATATTATATTTAGTCAACACGAGGCCCCAATCTTTCTTGGTTATTTTCTAGCGTTTTTCCACAGGTGTAATTTTCAAATTTATAAATAGTATAAAACAACCCGGGGAAGAAATTTCTATTAGTTTTGATAATATTTAACATCCAAATATTTATTTCCAGAAAGGTGTCACGGAGAATCATTTGTCTTCGACGTTAAACATTTTAAGAAGCTATTATTAAACTATTTAAAATGTGGGATTTCACACAAAAAATAATATGCCAAGTCTCTAGTGGTGATGGTATGCCTGTTGATATGATATGAGTATCCACAACTTATTAGGTTATTGCAACCACAACTTATTAGGTTATTGCATCAACAACTTAGCAGGTTATTGCATCAACAACTTAGCAGGTAATTGCAGCATCAACTTGACAGAATTGCAGGAATAACTTAGAAGATTGTTGCGGCAATAACGTAACAGGTTGTTGTACCAACAAATCCCCAGGCTGTTGTTGTTTCACCATCACCAGGAGCTGCTCCCGCAGTTCACCCTGCCGTCCAATATGGCGCTCTTTTGAAGCAGGCCAGCGAAATGCAGCAATTTAGGCTCGGCTGTATTTTCGCGCCAGGATTGATGGGACTTCAGAAAAAAATCGGGAAAACAATCGCCTTTCGGTACTGCCGAAAAATTACGATGGATTGTGAAAAACTGCTGTGACTAACAAATTTGAAAACAAGTTGAAATCTTGACAAACAGTTGCCTCGATGGCGTCAAACAAATGGCCTCTATAGTATCAATCAGTGAAAGTTCCGAACTAATAATCGGTTAAATAGATCCTTCGGTTGATCAAATACTATGTAATATATGTATCATTTTAAGCTTCTGGTATTCATCAATGCAACAATATTGCTTCTAAAGGCAATAATCTAAGCAAAAACTTTCGGGCTCTTCGAACACTCCGCTCTCACTCAGAGAAATTAGTGAAACTTTGTCTAAATAGTGCAGCACCTAATTTCTATTGTGGGTCATCTTGACCTCATTTGGTCCGATAATGGGGCGCATCGTTGATACATCTGTTATCTGTTTGTGCCATGGGTGGGAAACTGTTTCAAATATTTGGACATTATAACCCATTCATTTTTCCCTGTGCAGAAAGCGTGCAACTTTTTGGACAATATGACCATTCATTTTTCTCTGTGAATGGCTCTCAGAACGAGCCACGCATTCTGCTTCATCACAAGCGAGATCATCTGTCATAAAAGCAGTGACTTGTACAAGAATTTGGTCCGTGATGGACGGACGCTTGATTGGTTCAGGAGACTTCCTTCAAAGATTGCAATTGAATTGTGAGTTTTACCGATCCTTGATGAGGGAATGCATTCCGGTGACCATTTAGTGTCATCAATAGAGCGTCTCGACATCAAGTGACTGGTTGTAAGCTCTCGAGTCCGTACCTCGCCTTGCTGTGTGTTACACTTGAAAAATCATGATGGAATTTGAATTTGAAATGTGTAAATTCGAAACATTTCCCTAAATAAATGTTCCATCCGAATTTAATTTTTTAATATTTTTAATTTAGCTGAATTGAAAGAACAATTAAATTTATGTTACTTCTATTTGGGTCTTCGTTAAGATTTTGCCGATGATCGGAAATCCTAATTCCAACTGTGCTGCTGCAATTGATGAATCTGAAGTTCGAATGAATTTTGATAGTCGAATATCGCACTAGCTTTCAATAGTTATGATGCAGGATAATGGCTGCAATATTCGCTCTAAATTCAATACAATTCGTCTTTGTACTGAATTTTCACTCACTTTTGATAATTTCTCTCTGGCAAAAAGATATTGCACTTTCCGTCACTAATTCGTCCGTGGCTGCAATGACGTGATGGTCACTAAGTTCGGAGGGAAGGATCCGTCAAAGGATGTCCGGAAAATTGCAGGCTCGGCACGGCTTGAGATCTGGCATAGCCACGCATCAGTGAAGATAAGAATAAATATGCGAACAACTTAAGAGAATTTCTTTACATAATAGTAAATTAATAATAAATTATGCCGCATAATGATACGTACGATGAAGGATATTCATAAGAAACAGGATGGGAACGTAAATGCTGGGATAATCTTATAGTCATTGATTCAGTCCGACGCAGGTTGTCCAATTATCATCGTGAAATACATTTTAATTTTACTTCAGTACGCGATGGGTGATGGTCCAGCAAGCTGAGTTAAATAATTGTCATAACTATCAGCCATACATGAACGGTCGTTTTCATTTACCCAAATAATGGCCGTTTCTAAAGGACGATAATTTATCTTCATACTCTCATGAACATTTTTAATCATGTTTAATTAATCAATTTAAAGTGTTAAGTAATTTTTGCTGTGTTGCATTGCAGCGCAAAGACTTCCAAAAACTCCTGCAAGACAAATTTGCATTAATCTTGCACGAAAAAATATTAAAGCAACGCGGTGATCACATGCATACAAAAACCATACAAGAAAGCGTGCTTTTGCGAATAAAGTTAATAATTTTTCTAAATCAGCTTCTCGCATCGAAACGAAATACTATTTATGCCTCTATTTATCAGCAAAGCGTGCATTTAAAATTAAAGGATCGTCGCAAAACTATTTTGTTCAATCCCATACGTAAAAAGAAGGTCGAATTGAGCTTTGAGACCAAGTCCAAACAGTTAATATACAAGAAGTTTTAAATAATTTATGCGACGTTATGTATTTATTTCTATTGAATAATTTGTATCAAACAGCCTACGTTGATGCGCACAGTTTTAAGGCTTTACTAGTGAGTGTATCTAGAACATAAGCTCCTAGCACATTTTTTTCAATCCCTTGTGCTCTTTTGTGTAGTGTAATTCTTTAGCTTATTTGTTGCACTGAGTATCCAATAAGGACAGTAACCATGCATGTATAAATTCTGCAGCAGACATACAGATTTATTTCATGATCTAATTGAAATTACCAACAACACTCATTTCTTATATTCTTAAGGAACAATTTCGACACAACGTTTCGTCAGGCCTAAAAAAATTGCGCGGCCAAATAAAATTTCTCAAATGATCCCCTGTGTGCCAGCCTCAAGCTCAACCTCAAGCTTCTTCCTGGACAAGAAAGCGCACGAGGGAGACATGCGAGACAACTGTGATGGTCGCCTGACACTGAATATTGCTGCCGCTGTCTTGCTTTATTAAACTAGAGTGGCTCTCATGGCATGGCAGCGCAGTTTGCTGCCGTCTTCCTTCACTAAAGAGACCGTCTGCTTCTCTCTCGTCGGCCTCTTGAAACTTGCGTATCGGTATGACATAGATTTTGCACTTATTTTACGGAAAAACTTTGAAGATTTAACTTATTGTTCTCTACGGTGATAGCGGTAAAGATTTCATTTTTTCTCCGCCCAACCTAGTTTGCCTGTATTAAACAAGCATAGTCTACTCCGTTGAAAACAATAAGTTTATAGTTTTACTTTAGTTTTTGTCCATGGTGCAAGCGACAGGAATTTCACTTACTCTCCGCCCAAACTTGCGTGCCATTAAGACACAAATCAGCGCATTGTAGTCTACGGGGAAAGCGTACAAACTTGCGTGCCATTAGACACAAATCAGAGCATTGTAGTCTACGGGGAAAGCGTTCAGTGTTTCACTTACTCTCCGCCCAAACTTGAGACATTAAGTTTTGCCCACCGCGTGAGCAGGGTACTGCATCGGGCTTCGTGTTGCTAGGCGCGGTACAGGAGTAAATTCTCTAGAAAAAGTTACCAGTGTTAATACTGGGATTGTGGAATTTTACTACTAAACTAACTAGTTAATACTGGTATTTTGGAATTTGATTTAACTGAATCAAATGCAACATTTCACCTGTATTAAATTGATCCTGCAGACAAGGTATTCTTGTGCATGTTCCTCAGCGCCGTGATACTCCTGAGCCCCTCTTATGTAAATAGTTTTAAAAAAAAATATTTTGCCATATGCTATGTAGAGTAAACTGCAAATAAATTTTCTTTGATTTTAACGACGTTTGGAAGGGAATACAACAGAATACAATAGAATTGATGTCACATGTTTGTTTAAATTCTAAGTTTGAAAAATATAAACTATTGGACAATTATTTTTTATTTTTTATAGTGGACTATTCTTTGCTTCTAAATTTTTAGAATACAACCGCTGCAGACAACAGAACTCGTGACTGCTGCAGACCGCCAGCAGCCACGAGTTCTATAATAAGTCAACAAAATCATCCCGGCAAAATCATAATGAAAAGTTGTTCTAAGCATAACATCCTTTTTGAAAATTAATGCCGTAAAATAAACGTTAAGCCGGTAAATATACGGCTATAGTCCGCGTTTTCATTAGCCACAATAAACCGGCTGCTATTTTCAATAGGGTATGGAGCATGAGCTTGGGAAGGACGGTAATGGACGAGCGCTAAGTGGAACCCATTTGATGGCAGCGCCAAAGCGGCCATCTGCGGACGCTGTTTGATGGACAACATTTGATGACAATCGCGGCATTGCAGGACAAATCTCCCGGCTATTTATTCATTTTCCAAAAAACACTGATATTTACTAAACCGGCATTGTATGACTCACTAAAAAATATTTTCTTTTGTGAAATGAATGGCATCGTTAATTTATACAAATTTACAGGACATGTCTTCCAACTGATTATTTATTTACATGTAACAATCAATGTTAATTATTATCGACTTTTAGGAAGAACTGTCGTCTAATTATCTCCCCTTATATAACTATCAATGATAATTAACGCAGTATATTAGGACATATCTCTGTGCTAATTATTACTCTTCATATAACTATTAATATTGATTATTAGGGTATTGTAGGTGTGATTTTGCAGCGAAATTTTTCTTCGGTAATAAATATTCTCGTTAATCAATCTTCCATCATGGGCAGATCTAACAACTTATAATTAACTGTTAAATATCGATTAATGTTCATTCATACGGCATCACTGGAAAGATCTTTCAGCTAACAATTTTTTATTATAATTAAGGTGGATTTTTTCATGCTCTGCTTAATGGAAACCTGGTGACGACAATCGTAGCATCTCTGAACTTTGCTCATGGTCCGGCAGTGGGTTAAATCTTATCCTTGTATTAGCCATCCATTTACAACGCCGGAAGCGTCTTCCGGTTATGTACCATGTGTTTAATGTAGATTAACACATCACTGTGTGATAAATCTTCCACCAAATATTTTATTTTATATTTATATTAATTTAGTATTAACGCTGTTTCATGTGACACTTGTAACAGATCACTGAGCTAATTATTTCTCTTTACTAATAATCAACGATGATTCATACGGTATTGTAAAAAAGATCGCCGAGGTATTTATTTCTTTTAAATAAGCACAAAATTGATTTTTTAAAGAGCTATTTAATAGATAACAACTGACGACAAAAGTGATATTGTATAACACTGTTTAAGGTTTCGCAGAGAGTTAAATCTTGTGTTACATTAGAAGAGTTTTCTTTTTTTCTTTTTCTTACGGAATGCATCAAACAATCAAGAAAACAGAAACATCGAGCGAGCTGCGAACCTCTGGCTTAGAGCATACTGAGTAGGCATGTGAAAAATTCCCCCTCATTAGGAAAGTTGCGTCTCATTATACCAGCATTGTCTCATTAGCCCTCGCCGTCTTTTTAAGCCCAAAACAGTCCAATTAAGCTTGCCCATGGAGTCGTCTTGCATTCGCTGCACACAATTTTCGCTAAGTTCGAGCTTCATATATTAGCTTAAATGACAATTTTTATTTCAGAACTCGCATATTTGTGGAGTGCGCAGTGCAATCAATGTGCCGCTGGCACGTCCCTGGCTTGTCTTTTGTGAATAAATTAAATGTTGATCAAATTATATACATGAAATCTCGATGTTATGCATACACTTTGTTGTGCTCAACACTACAAACACTAGTTCAAATGTCTTGCTCATTTAAATTAAATAAATTTGCACTTGTTCATGTGTTTCACTCATTTAAATTTTATAACTGAGTACATATCCAAGTGTTTCGTTCATTTAAATAGAAAAATATTGAGCACGTTTTCAGTCGTTTCTTTCATTTATATTGAGCCGGCAAGTATATACCTGTTCAAGTATTTCGCTCTTTCAAATACAATACTAAATTCTGTATTTTACGGCGAATTTCCTAAATATCAGCATTTCTGGTCTGTAAGCTAAAAATACTTATATTGTATATATCAAATTCTGTTACACACCGCGACAGCACTCGAGCGCATGTCTTGCGCTCGTAAGGGCTTATGATCATTAATTTAAAAATGCTGCCCTACAAAACATTCCTGAAGCAAACGACAAATAAACTTTCGATAAGTAAGAAAAATCAGGCGAAGAATAGAATAAATCGGGAATAGCACGAAGGTTATGGTGATCTGAGTTGGAAATAATTAGTACTGTTGAAGACTTGAATGAACATCTAAACTTTGTATTGGTGGAAATTGAAGAAAAATGAGAACTAAGTTAAATGGTGGAATAAAAAAATGATAATTTGAATTAACCTCGGTTCATTATCAATTAACGGCAGAGGAATATCGAAGTAAAATTTAAAATCAATTGGAAGATTTTGAACGAGGAAGAGAATCATTGCCGAGGAATCATTGCCCTACAAAAAAGCGCACGCGTGCGATGTAAAATTTCAGTGAACGAAAAAGTCATAAAACAAAGAAAAAAGTTAGCTATCTAATTTAGCGGGAAAAAAAACACCTTTTTTAGTGTCAAAGAAATGATCATAGCTTATGGTGTTGCAAAAATTATTAAAGCATTTATTGTTACAAAATTTCTCTCACGTAAAGTGTATAAAAAATGATTGAAATATTCATTGCTACAGAAATGACTTAGCGCTTTGGCGTGAAGAAATGATTACATGCTTAACACGTTGACTCCGATTGCTTCATTTCGAACGATTATTCCAATTTCTGTAATTTTATGAGACAGGGATGCCAGACGGTATTTTTTCAGGGGAAATTCCGGGATTTATTTTTTTTTTGTTCAACTGCGTTGGCCGCATAAAATTTCTTACAGGGGTATATCATAATTAAATTAAAAATGAAAAAATATAATTTTTACACTGGAACCTAAAAATATACAAGGATATATTGAGTTATGGGCCTTTTTTGACCTTTTTTGTTCGTGGACTTGGCAGCTTTTTAGGCCATCTGGCAACCCCGAATTATGTACCACTTCGTCCTATAGAAATACACTTCGTGGTACGCATATGTACCACTTCAGAGTCAACGTGATAATGAATTGCTAAAACGTTAAAGGCGTTTGTGGCAGAGAAATTATAAAAAGGTTCCCTCTTTCGAAAACAATTAAGACATATGGTATAAACGAATCGATGAATTTTTTTAATGTTACAGAAATTATTAAAGCTGTTTAATAATCAGCTAGTTGGTACAGCTAAATAATTATAACAGAAATTATTAAAACGTATGGTATAAAATATAAACGAAATAATTGATTCATTTAGCGTTATGGAAATTATTAAAACGATTAGAAAAGAACCTTTAAGCGTAGCCATCATTGAAAGTTCCGGCTCGTAAAAACTTTGAGGCCAGCAATGATCAGTCGGTAAAAATTAATAAACCAGCGAATATTTTAATAAAAGGAAATAAAAAGACATGAATCGTTTAAGGAATGGAAGAAAAGAGAAAAAAGAAGCGTTGCATCAGTGAAACTTGAAAACAGGGAGCGAGGGTGAATGAATGAATAAGGGTAAGTGAAGTGAAGGAAGGGACTATCCAGGCTTTGTCTGGGACTCACAAAGATGAGGGCGCTTGTGGGGGTTCAAATAATAAGACGGTCCACAACTGGCCAATTTGGCTTGTACAAAAATAGGGAGCGAGTTTGATCAAAGTAAGGGGAAGTGCCTTACTCACAACCGACTAGAAATCACGGCAGTTTTCTGGGCGATATCTGAATGGCTGTTTAATGGAAGTAGCTGGTAAGTGATAAGCTCTGTTGTAATGTATTCGATATGTAGAGTTATTGGTAACTACCTCGTACAGTGTGCTAATGAGGCCTTCAAACATGAGGTATTAGTGGAAATTTGTTATTATTTATTTCATTTTTCTGAAATTGTTAAAATTCATTTACTTGTTAAAATCTTTATTGTAATTACGCTTGTCGACAGTCACTTATTAGCAGGCGAATTCGTCTGCCTCCTGCCTTATCGTAAAGAGTGATGAACTAGACTTACGACTGTGCGGATCAGATCCTGAAACCATTTGCTTCATTCGTGAAATCTTTTTGTCTTTTTCTGATTTTGTGTTTGCGCGAATGTGTTTTCCTTTTATTAAGTTACTAAATTGCATGTTCGCGCCCCTGTGTTCGCTCGTCACAATTGCTTACTGGCTGTGAGCCTTCTTTGAACCCGTAGGGTTTGGCTCCGTGGAGCTTTTGAACTTAATTCTTCAGGCCCATTGTGGGATTTAACTTGCATGCTTGCATGCATTTAACTTAACTTCACCCTTATTACCTTGACTTGTGAGCGAACACTCCTTACCCTATTTTCACTGTTTTCACTTCTTATTGTTCTCAAAAGAGAACTCTTACTATGGTTGCCATCCTTGGTAACAAATAGGTATGTATCAATAAATTCATTCTGATTATGTTTGCTATGACTGTTATTAGCTGCGATATTAGCTAGACTTTATTCGGTATATTGTAATAAGTCATCCGTTCATATTCACCAGATAAGAATCTCCGCACTTCAACTTACCGATTGGACTTGAAACCTGCTACTTGTTCTTTTTTCCATAACCGGATCTAAATAACGTTGTCCTGTAACGTCGCTTTCGCGGTAAGACTTGAGAGAGCATCAATCTCGCATTAGTGACTCATTCCAATTGCAAACTGATATTGTTTTATATGCCCAACAATTACCGTTCCAATAGTGATGTCATTCTTATTCTACAGCTTTTGCAACCTTTGCCGTTATCATCTCGCCATTGGAAGATGTTAACCACTTCGCCTGGACTTCATAATAAAAGTTTCGTCGTTTTCGTTGGTTGTTTCTATACACTTGTACCTAAATCCAATAAAATCCCGTCACGCTCAACCACGAGTCAAAATTAACTTTTTTAAAGTCCATAACTTCAGCTTGCGGTTATTTGATTCATAAATTAAATTTTTTTATTCAATACCTGAAGATATACATATATTTAAGTTCAATTGTTAATTAATTGAATTCAAGAAATATAAGATAACTTATCTAAAAGTTTATTTGATCTATTCAACCATCAATGAGCATCTTTTTTATATACAGGGTGTTTCAGAATTAAGTAACCCTTTTAATTTGTTAATAAATAAAAAACTAAGAACGTTATGAAGTTGAAACTTGTTTTATTTAAAAGAAGAACATTTTCATGGTAATATTGTACCATAGTTACGTCATTATCCTGTATAGCTTGCTAAATTTGTGTTTAATTATCAAGCCTTAAATTTTCATCATGATTCGCTACAGCAAAGAAGAAAGAACACTGTGTCATGACGCTGTGCCGTGATGCTGTGCCATGACGCTGTGCCATGACGCTGTAGCATGACGCTGTGCCATGATGCTGTGTCATGATGCTGTGTCATGACGCTGTGACATGACTCTGTGCCATGACGCTGTGCCATGACAATGTGTCATGACGCTGTGCCATGACGCTGTGCCATGACACTGTGCCATGACGCTGTGCCATGACGCTGTGCCATGACCCTGTGTCATGACGCTGTGTCATGGCACAGCAGCACAACGCAGACTATGTTGTAATAGCTTTAACTATTAAAAAGCATTGAAATAAATAACTTCCTTGTGTTGAATTTTGTGTCTCTGTATAAATATTTTCCCTCGCTTTTTTCCAGTCATTCAAGTAAAAATGCGTTAGCTGCTAGAAATTTTATTCTAGGCGGAAATTTATGATAACAAACTTCATCGGTTATTTATAAGAACTTTTTTATCAAAGTATCAGAAGCTGCAGTATAACCAAATAGGCCTATTGGCGGCCCACCAGTTGCGATTTACACTCGGGGAAATGAATTGGCATATTATCCAAGTAGTAACACACTTTCTTACTTACATCACGAACAGAGCGCAGACGTAGCGCTGATTTTTTTTTGCTGAGATATACTGGGTCAAAATAACCAAAAAGACGAAAGTGTATACCGCTTTTTAGACAAAGTCTCACTTATTCCTCTGGGTGTGTATGAATATTTTGGTTTTATGCGCGTGGAGATATTCTGCCGATATTTTGCTTATGGCAATTTTGCATAAAATCATACAAAATATATTGTTATGGTACTAGATCTTCACCGGCACGTAAATGTGAAGATCTTGACTCACTCTACGACCATCCCAGGTCGTCCAAACCTCGCCTTAAGTCTCCCAAGGAATCGCCTAAGTTATCCCTACCGCCATCTCATTTGCGTAATACTTCATTAGTCTCGTGTCCGGTTAGTTCGCTCCGTCTCACTCAGAGAAATGAGCGAGAATTTATCCAATTAACGATACACTCTTTGGCCTTGTGTGGGTCATCCTGACCCAGTTTGTCCCCGCCACAGAAGCCTATCAGCACTACGTCTGCGCTCTACTTGAGCCGTTGATAAGAATGTGTGTCAATATTTGGACAACATGACTTATTCACTTACATGAGTGCAGCGCCAGTCTCACGAGACACACGCGTAGCTGATCTACTGAGAGTCCCTCACAAAGTCCCTAATTTCCAAATCCTAATTTGCAAAGCCTTGCAAAATCCTCAACAGCGACATAATTTGTAAAGTCTTCTCTGCGCTGGATGAACGAAAGGCTGATACGCATGAGGAAAATGAATGAGATTTTACCCTAGTAGCGATGCACTTTCTGCGGTTTTCTCTTATCCTGACCCAGTTTTGCCAGAATACAAATCGTATCAGTGCTACGAATAGAAAGTGTGTTAATATTATGACATAATTACTTTTTCATTTTTACGCGTGTACCCTCATCTCCGCGCGTATAAACGAGGGCAAAGTGATGAGACTTGGTTGCCTTGAAACCATCAAGCCGCCGACTGAACAAACGTGGGGCATTTTTGAGACAAGTGAATCGTTTTATTTAATCAGCATTACTGATGAAAAGCAACATTACTGTTGGAAATAAACATTACTGTGAGAATCCACATTATTAATGATATCCAACTTTAATGTTGATTACCAACATTAGCGAAGAAGATTAACATTATTGATTATTATTAATTATTATCACTCCGTATATATTTCTCGGCATTTGCGGAAAATATATTAGGCAGATATCTTGTTAATAATTCGAAGTTCTACATTGAATAAATCTATGACAAACATGTTTGTTATTTAACAAACAGTTAACAACAAGAACAATTAACTCACAATTAATTACTTAAAAAAAGTAGAAATTCACAATAATCATCGCATGCTGAAATAGATCACATTTAGGCTTTCATAGATTTTCCCCATAGATTTTTCGCAAAAATCCCCACATATTTTTTTGCACTTCAAATTTTTACGCTCCTGTCACGACGTTTCAAGCTGTCCGAAGTTTCCTCCGTACAATTAAAAATAAAAAGTGTTTCAGCCTCTGCCATCCGTCGGCCACCTAAAAACCACCGATCATTTTTTTCTGAGTTTTAGAAGTTAGATGCTCTCACGAGATGCTTCTTGTCGAAACTTCGAGGCAATTTGTCACGAGCTTTGTTGGCGAAGGTTGAGTTAACGAATCAAAATTGAACTTGAAAAGTGTACAATTTATAAAGATTTTACGTTACGGCGCGTGTAAAAAAGGCTTAGAGATGCGAGAATATATTTTCATAATCTCTATGTTTAGAAACAGTAATATTGAACAAAATATCTAATCGTGAATGAATAATGAATACATATTCATAGTTCTGATTCTTTGTTAATTGCTTGCTTCTTCCACAGGTTATTGACGTGATTTAGCAGGAGTTGTTCTGAGATCCAATTTAGAATGAAGATCAGAAAGAATATCTTTTTAATAATTTCGAATTACTCTTGTCCATTGAGGGAATCCCACAATAAACAATAAACGGAGTTTAAAAGTTTGAATATGGTGCTTTCAACAGTTTCTTCATTGATACGATGATTTGAATGAATACTATTCAATTTAAGTTGAACGTTTTTCTTTATTTTAAATATTTTTTAATGACATCATCACTAGCATTTGCTATTATGGATACCACAGGAATTTTAACGCCTTAAATCAACATCGAATTCATTTCACCGTTCTTGAAAATAAGAATTTGAACCATGAGAAAATCTTTCAAATATACTAAATTAATATAAACTATCTGAGTCTCAATCAAGTTATGGTTGGCATTTTGATTCTAGAGATGACTTTGGCAAATCATTGTGGACATACAAACACATGCTATGAATTTAAATGAGACATATTTTTATTACGGTTTTTGCATGGAAGTTATGAAGCAAGTTTATACATTGTTAAAGCGATTCACATCATGCGGGAAGATGATTATACATTTTATAATATACTCATTATTTATATGGATTTATTGTATTTATGCATACTTTTATACTTATATATTTATATTCATTCAATATTCCAAATAAAAATTACGATATCCAAATCAATTGTGGAAAACGTTCGAATTTAATTTAAAAAATTCAATCTGAACTGTTTGTAAAATCTGTACAGTCATAAAAACTACCGTGAGCATTTTAAAATTACTGATGTAATGCTGAAATTACTGCAGACAAGGAGCCAAACATCGCTTGCCAATTGCAGACATCAATTCTGAATTTATGACCATCGCGAAACGTAGGGCCATCGTATTAAACGTTTAAATTTTGCCTTTAAAGAAAAATGTGTTAATTCCATCATAAAAAAGCAGAAAATTTCACATGACGAGTTTAAATTTTGTTTTGGCGATGAAGCAAATGGTTAGTGTAAGATTTTGGCGAAATAAAATGTAATGTATTATAGTATATTATAGTATAGTATAGAATAGTATAAGTAGTATATAAAGTGAGCATACCATAACATTTCGCATAAACAGCTTAAATCATAGGTTACCCCAAATCTTACCCAACAAAGTTAACCAATTACCCCTGATCCTTCAATATTATTACGAACAATTACCTTAAATCTTGCCCAACAAAGTTAACCAATTACCCCTGATCCTTCAATATTATTACGAACAATTACCCTCGAATCTTACCAACAAAATTACCCAATTACCCCCGAATAAAACCTCCTTCAATATTATTACGAACAATTACCCCCGAATCTGCATAAACAGCTTAACAGGGTACCGATCATTTACCCCGAATCTTACCCAATAAAATCAACCAATTACTCCCGAATCACGAGTTAACGACCATTTACCCCGATTTTACTGCACTCTTTAACCGAAAATAACCTAGAGCGGTTTCCAGAAAAATACTTCTGTGGAATATATAATTGATTTAAATTTTTGAAATACTTTCCAGAACTGGGATGCTCATCTTTATTGATCAACACAAAACTATAAGGTACTTTATACGTTTCATTACACAGTTCTTGAAACTCGNTCAGTTATCTATTTCAATCAGTTATCTATTTCAATCAGTTATCTATTTCAATCAGTTATCTATTTCAATCAGTTATCTATTTCAATCAGTTATCTATTTCAATCAGTTATCTATTTCAATCAGTTATCTATTTCAATCAGTTATCTATTTCAATCAGTTATCTATTTCAATCAGTTATCTATTTCAATCAGTTATCTATTTCAATCAGTTATCTATTTCAATCAGTTATCTATTTCAATCAGTTATCTATTTCAATCAGTTATCTATTTCAATCAGTTATCTATTTCAATCAGTTATCTATTTCAATCAGTTATCTATTTCAATCAGTTATCTATTTCAATCAGTTATCTATTTCAATCAGTTATCTATTTCAATCAGTTATCTATTTCAATCAGTTATCTATTTCAATCAGTTATCTATTTCAATCAGTTATCTATTTCAATCAGTTATCTATTTCAATCAGTTATCCATTTCAATCAGTTATCTATTTCAATCAGTTACCTATTTCAATCAGTTATCTATTTCAATCAGTTATCTATTTCAATCAGTTATCTATTTCAATCAGTTATCTATTTCAATCAGTTATCTATTTCAAGCAGTTATCTATTTCATCTAGTTATCTATTTCAATCAGTTATGTATCTATTTCAATCAGTTATCTGTTTCAATCAGTTATCTGTTTCAATCAGTTATCCATTTCAATCAGTTATCCATTTAAATCAGTTATCATTCAAATCAATTATCATTTAAATCAATTATCATTTAAATCAATTATCATTTAAATCAATTATAATTTAAATCAATTATAATTTAAATCAATTATCATTTAAATCTAGGCAATAGGCAACTAATGAAGAATGTGATAAACTTAGTTACAGTCGAATGAAGACAAAATTTAGCAGGATGAATGTCTAATTTTAGAGGAACTTAGCAAAGCCGACTTAAGACACTTCAAGAAGCAGTCACTGAACCGCGGCACAGGGTAGGATAGCGACTTACGGCTTCAAAACAGAAGTGCAAGCTCTTATTGGTCCAGGTGAGGAGTCGTCTAGTAGGTGGTAGTGCCTAGTGCAGTTCCATCATCCGTACGGAGCCACACGACGATAATCCAACGCACGGATGAGCACAAAGGTTGGCAACAGGAACGACACAGGTGGGAGTAGCACGGATGGTCGCTGGAGATAATCTGTATGTTGGCCGCCAGCGTTGCCCGACTTTGGTTTCGCTGGAGGGAAAGCCTCAAAAACCGATTAAGCAAAATCGTGACCTCCCTGGCCGCTGAATGACTGCGTTGAATTTTAAAATGACTTGGAAATTAGTCATTTCCATGTTGCCATTACATTGTCAAATGACTAATTAGTCAAATTAGTCAAATTAGTTGCCATTACATTGAAAGATCTATATATTATAAGAACTTAACCTTTTCGACACGAGCGGTTGCTTTCATGAGGAAGCGTGCAATGGCAGGATCAGGCCGAGGGTACCGAGGGGTTTAACTGAGGGGTTTACCCTCATTTAAGCCTCCAAGAAAACCTACGCTCAGAGAAAAAAGTGAGTCTATGTCGAAATAGCGATGCATTTTTTCCGCCGTGCGTGGGTCATCCTGACCCACTTTGGCTGGGTGAAAAGGGCGTATCAGGGCTACGTTGGCTTTATGCTCGTGCTGTGGTCAAAAAAGTGCATCACTATTCAAACAATATTGTCCAATAAATTTTCTAAGCATAAGATAACTGGAGCCGCGACTAAGAAAAAATTACGAGAAGAAAAAAATCTTGTGAAACCCAAGAATTCTTATTAAGCGTAAAGCTCAAGTCCCCGTCTTTGTCACTGGGCGAATGAAAGTCAAAAAATATCTCTTCTTCGGTACACTAGAATTTCTACCGGCAATGAGAAATGAGGCTGGCGTCTTCTGGCATTTCTAGAGCAACTCTAAGATTTTCTTTGGCTTTTAGGGAACCTTTTTTTACTGATGAATGATGTTTTGATATAGCGCTTTTCTGTCGAGAAACCTGACACAAGATTCATTTGTCCTATCAAACTGAAATAACGTTCAAAATACGGTGTTATACCGTATATTAGGCTTTTTTAACGTTAAAAACAAGATTATTGAAGACTACAGGAGAAACATAATGTAATATCCAAATTTCATCTATGTTGACTTTCATTTAAACTTTAAATGGACATAACTTTGAAACCATGTTCACTACCTAACACTAAAGGTTCACGCATAATTACATGATCTAATCCTAAATTCATCTGTCAGTCAGCTTTCAGGTTTCAAAGTTAACTGGCCAATAGCAGCTGTTGGCTTCGAATTTATGGTAAACGTAAACTTGAACGATTCAAGGAATTCTTCGGCATGCGGTTTAGCTTTTACACAGTAAAGATTAATGCCTAAACGTTAGGATTATGAAATAAATATTTATCTGACCCTTAAATGCAAAATTATCCTTTAAAGGCGTGAAATCGTTCTGAAATTCAATTTCCGAACGTGGAAAATGAATTTACACGAACTTTCCGTGCAATAGTTATTTAATACTTAGAGGTGAAAGTATAAATTATGGATCATAGATTATGCATTATATATACCTTATACATTAATTATACACTTAAATCATTCATAAATCCAATTTCCAAAATGAATTTGCATGGATGTACATTGCCAGGATTCAGAGAATCAATTACCGCGCTTCCCGAAGGCAATTGGGAGCAGAGTTTGCATGAATATGGAAGACGTTCTAATAACAGAGCAAACAGGAGGTCTTAGCGAGGTGACATTTGCCTTGATTACGCCTGACAAACCGAGTCACCGGCACCCACATGAGATAATCTTACTAAATCAAACGCAGGACTCGTCTGAGATTCTCTACCACTGCACTATGAGAAATGAGTGAGACTTTGTCCGAGTTGTGATGCACTTTTGCCCTTTTGTTAGTCAATCTGACTAAATATGGCCCGACTAAAGGGCGTATCGGTGCTAAGTGCAAAATGTGTATCGATATCTGGACAATACGAACCGATTAATTTTTGTGAGTGCGTGTTATATATCAAGGGAGATCTTTGGGTGGCCATCTGCTATGATAAAATCTAGTTTTTTTTATTGGCTGCCAAGTGACCAAGTGAAGGATGAAGAGATTGCGATGAAAAGGTTAGGGTGGAATGTGTCAACAAATTTAGTGGAATGGGTAAAACTGCTAAAAATTTCTGTTTTATGTTTGGCAAGTATATAAAGGATAAAGTGTTGGCCGACGAAAATTCGGCTTTAAATTTGACAGTTGTGTAGGAATGACGTGGGAACGATTACCGCCATGTCACACGCAGGTCGCCGGCGTTAGAGTTCGGAGTTTTCGCGAATGTGAAAACTTGCTTTAGACGTGCGCATTGAGCAATTTTGTACTATGATTATTAATAATATTAATATCAAACACCGAATTGCGTGAATAATGAATTCACTACAAATTTAAAAGCAAATAGATTCCTAAAAAATTCCTCATATCTTTGTAAATTATGGCGAATTACAATAGATTTTGTGAATTATTGTTATTTTTTTCGAATTTTTAACGAATATTAACGTGTGTGGTGTGGATGAATTCTAAATAGTACGTAGTATTCAGAAATTCGAATACTACGTGAGACACGGCATGTATGATATACTGTTTGAGGAGAAGCTATCCATGTATGGAATAAATTAATCATCAACCCATCCCTGGTTAGTGACATTGTCTCCATTGGCTAATATCATTCGATGATGGAATTTTATAGTTGATGGAATTTCACAGATGATTCATCATAATGAGTGAATAATGGCCAGCGATGGCAGAGTTGGTGATGCTGTGTTAGTGATAACACCGATAGTGATATCATTTATGTGTTAGTGTTATCATTGTTGGTGATATCATTGTTAGTGATATCATTGTTAGTGATATTAATGTTAGTGATTTCATTGTTAGTGATAACACCGATAGTGTGAAAAAATGCCCCCTCATTAAGAAAGTTGCGTCTCATTATGCCAGCATTGTCTCATTAGCCCTCGCCGTCTTTTTAAGCCCAAAACAGTCCAATTAAGCTTGCCCATGGAGTCGTCTTGCATTCGCTGCACACAGTTTTCGCTAAGTTTGAGCTTCATAAATTAGCTTAAATGACAATTTTTATTTTAGAACTCGCATATTTGCGATGTGCGCAGTACAATCAAAGTGTCGCTGGCACGTCCCTGGCTTGTCTTTTGTGAATAAATTAAATGTTAATCAAATTAAATACATGAAATCTCGATGTTATGCATACACTTCGTTGTGCTCAACACCACAAACACACGTTCAAGTGTCTCGCTCATTTAAATTAAATAAATGGGCACCTATTCATGTGTTTCGCTCATTTAAATGTTATAACTGAGTACATATTCAAGTGTTTTGCTTATTTAAATAGAATAATTGAGCACATTTTCAGGCGTTTTTCTCATTAATATTGAGCCGGCCAGTATATACCAATGTTCAAGTATTTCGCTCTTTCAAATGCAATTGTGAATTCTGTATTTTACGGTGTATTTCATAAATATCAGCATTTCTGGTCTGTAAGCTAAAAATACTTAAATGGTATATATCAAATTCTGTTGGAAATAATTAGTAATGCTAAAGACTTGAATGAACATCAAAACTTCGTATTGGTGGAAATTGAAGAACAATGAAAACAAAGTTAAATTGTGGAATAAAAAATGCTAATTTGAATGAACCTCGGTTCAATATCAAATAACGGACGCAGAATATCGACGTGAAATTTAAAATCATTTGTAAGAATTTGAACGAGGAAGAGAAGTATAATCAATGCCCTACAAAAAAGGGCATAGCGTGCAATGTAAAAAGACAATGAACGAAAAAAATCATATAACAAAGAAAAAAGTTAGCTATCTAATTCAACGGAAAAACGGCTTTTTTAGTGTCAAAGAAATGATCATAGCTCATGGTGTTACAAAAATTACTAACGCATTTATTATTGCAAAATTTCTTACACGTAAAGTGTTACAAAAATGATTGAAACGTTAATTGCTACGGAATGATTTAGCGCTTTGGCTTGAAGAAATGATTACTTGCTTAACACGTTGACTCCGATTGCTTCCTCTTGTATGATTATTTCAATTTTTGAAGTATTATGAAACAGGGATGCCAGACGGTCTTTTTTTTCGGACAAATTCCGGGATTTAGTTTTTTTCAACTCCGTTGGCCGCCTAAAATTTATGAGAGGTGTATTTCATGATTAAATTTAAAAAACGGAAAAAAATAAATGGAATTTTTACACTGAAACCTAAAAATATACTAGAATATATTGAGTTATGGGTTTTTTTGGCCTTTTTTGTTCGCGGATTTTGCCGCTTTTTAGGCCATCTGTCAACCCCGAATTATGCACCACTACGTCCTATAGAAATACACTTCGTGGTACGCATATGTACCACTTCAGAGTCAACGTGTTAATGAGTTGCAATAATGTTTAAGGCGTTTGTGTCAGAGAAATTATAAAAAGGTTCCTTGTTTCGTAAATAATTAAGACATATGGTATAAACGAATCAATGAATTTTTTTATTGTTACAGAAATTATTAGAGCTGTTTAATAATCAGCTAGTTGTTACAGCTATATAATTAAAACAGAAATTATTAAAGCGTATGGTATAAAATATAAACGAATTAATTGATTCATTTAGCGTTATGAAAATTATTAAAACGATTAGAAAAGAACCTGAAAGCATAGCCATCATTGAAAGTTTCGGCTCGTAAAAACTTTGAGGCAAGCAATGATTAGTCGGTAAAAATTAATAAACCGGCGAATATTTTAATAAAAGGAAATAAAAAGACACGAATCGTATAAAGAATAAAAGAAAAGAGAAAAAAGAAGCGTTACATCCATGAAACTTGAAGACAGAGAGAGAGGGTGAATGAATGAATAAGGGTAAGTGAGGGAAGGAACGAGAAAGGCTTTGTCTGGGACTCACAAAGATGAGGGCGCTTGTGAGGGTTCAAATAATAAGACGGTCCACAACTGGCCAATTTGGCTCGTACAAAAATAGGGAGCGAGTTTGATCAAAGTAAGGAAAAGTGCCTTACTCACATCCGAATAAAAATCACGGCAGTGTTCTGGGTGATATCTGAATGGCTGTGTAATGGATGTAGCTGGCAAGTAATAGGCTCTCTTGTAATGTAGTAGATATGTGCAGTTGTTAGTAATTAACTCGTACAATGTGCTAATGAGGCCTTCTAACATGAGGTATTAGTGGAAATTTGTTATCATATATTTCTTTTTTCTGAAAACCCTTTGCGCTCAAGCACGAGTCAGAACTAACTTTTTTAAAATCCATAACTTCAGCTTGCGGTTATTGATTCATAAATTAAATCTTTTTATTCAATACATGAAGATATAAATATTTTTACGTACAATTGTTAATTATTTGAATCCAAGAAATCTAAGATAACTTATCTAAAAATGTATTTTGATCTATTCAACCATCAATGAGCACCTTTTTCATATGTATATATACCAATAAACATTGAACAGAATCTTAATTGATATTTATGCCATTAACGCTCTTGAATTTACATAATTACATGAAACTTGTGCCCACGTGTACCGTGTGCCCCCACGTGGCCCCATGTGCACCCCACGTGTTTTCACATTACCCCACGTGGCCCAATGTGTACCCCAACTTACCCCTCCAGGTGCCTCTACGTGTATCCATGTGCGCCCATGTGCACCCATTATGCCCTCAGATGCCCCCACGCACCCCCACGTGCCCCCACGTGGCCCCACGTGCCACGTCGCTCATCGCTATTCCGGCAAGACGGCAGCGTCGCAATTTTTCACTTGCGAAGACGCGTCATTTTTCACACGCACGGCAGTCACACTTGCGCGACGCAGTGCCATGACGCTGTGCCATGACGCTGTGTCATAACGCTGTGCCATGATGCTGTGCCATGACTCTGTGCCATGACGCTGTGCCATGACGCTGTGCCATGACGCTGTGCCATGACGCTGTGCCATGACGCTGTGGCATGACGCTGTGCCATGACGCTGTGTCATGACGCTGTGCCATGACGCTGTGCAATGACGCTGTGCCATGACGCTGTGCCATGACGCTGTGCCATGACGCTGTGCCATGACGCTGTGCCATGACGCTGTGGCATGACGCAGAAGCACAACGCAGACTATGCTAAAATAGCTTAAACTATGAAGAACCTATGAAAGAAATTAATTTCTTTTTGTGGAATTCGATATCTCTCTTTAAATATTTTACCTTGCTTTTTTTCGTTATTTATGTATAAAAATGCGTTAGCTACTGGCAATTTTATTCTGGGCCAAAATTTATGATAGTAAACTTCATCGGTTTTTGATAAGAACTTTTTCTATCAAAATATCAGCAGCTGAAGTATAAAAAATAGGCCTATTGGCGACCTACCAGTAGCTATTTACACTCAGGAAAATGGATCGGTCATTCTGTCCAAATATAAACACACTTTCTTACTTACATCACGAACAGAGCACAGGCGTAGAGGTGATTTGCCTTTTTGATGAGATATTCTGGGTCAAAATGACCGCACAAGTGGAAATACTATACCGCTTTTTAGACAAAGTATCACTTATTCCTCTGAGTGTGCATGAATATTCTGATTTTATGCAAGTGAAGATATTCTGCCGATATTTTGCTCCAGGGCAATTTTGCATAAAATCATACAAAATATCTTGTTATGTTACAAGATCTTCACCGGCACGTAAATGTGAAGATCTTGACTCACTCTACGACCATCCCAGGTCGTCCAAACCTCGCCTTAAGTCTCCCAAGGAATCGCCTAAGTTATCCCTACCGCCATCTCATTTGCGTAATACTTCATTAGTCTCGTGTCCGGTTAGTTCGCTCCGTCTCACTCAGAGAAATTAGCGAGAATTTGTCCAATTAACGATGCACTTTTTGGCCTTGTGTGGGTCATCCTGACCCAGTTTGTCCCTTCCATAGAAGCCTATCAGCATTAAGCCTGCTCTCTGCTCGAGTTGTTGGTAATAAAGTGTGCTAATATTTGGGCAACATGACCTATTCATTTTTATGAGTGCAGCGCTAGTCTCGCGAAATACACGCGTAGCTGATCTACTGCGAGTCCCTAACAAAGTCCCTAATTTCCAAATCCTAATTTGCAAAGCCCTGCAAAATCCTCAACAGCGACATAATTTGTAAAGTCTTCTCTGCGCTGGATGAACGAAAGGCTGATACAAATACCGATACACTTTCTGCGGTTGTGTGTCATCTTGACCCAGTTTGGCCAGAATACAAATCGTATCTGTGCTACGAATAGAGAGTAATATTATGACTGAATTACTGATTCATTTTATATAAACGAGGACAAAGTGATGAGACAAATGAGAGCAAAGTGAGATTATTATTCATTATCACTCCGGATATATTTTTCGGTATTTTCGGAAAATATATTATTCAGGTATTTTGTATAATAATTTAAAGTTCAACCATGAATATTCCTGTTACAAACATGTTTCTTATTTTTCTTATTTTCAAACAGTCAACAACAAGAACAATTAAATCATAATTTATGGTATAAAAAAGTAGAGATACACAATAAATATCGCATGCTGAAATAAATCACATTTCGGCTTTAAAAAAATCTACCGTAGATTTTTCGAAAAAATCCCTATACATTTTTTTGCACATCAGATTTTCAAGCTCCTGTCACGGCGTTTCAAGCCGTCCGAAGTTTCCTCCGTACAATTAAAAATAAAAAGTGTTTCAGCCTCGGCCATCCGTCGGCCACCTAAAAACCACCGATCATTTTTTTAAGTTTTAGAAGTTAGATGCTCTCACAAGATGCTTCTTGTCGAAACTTCGAGGCAATTTGTCACGAGCCTTGTTGGCAAAAGTTGAGTTAACGAATCAAAATTGAACTTGAAAAGTGTACAACTTCTAAAGGTTCTACGACACGACGAATGTTAAAAAACTTGAAGGTACAAGAATATATATTTCCTAACCTCTATGTTTAGAAACAGTATATTGAACAAAATATCTACTCGTGAATGAATAATGAATACATATTTATAGTTGTGATTCTTTGTTAATTGCTTGCTTCTTCCATGGGTTATTGGTATGATTTGGCAGGAGTTGTCCTGAGATCCAATTTAGAATGAAGATCAGAAAAAATATATTATTTATAATTACGAATTACTCTTTTCCATTGAGCGAATCCCATAATAAGTGGAGTTTAACTATAATACTTTCAACAGTTTTTTCATTGGTACGATGATTTGAATGAATACTATTCATAATTAAGTTGAACGTTTTTTTATTTAAAATATTTTGCAATTACATCATCACCAGCATTTTCTATTAATGATACAACAGGAATTTGAATGTAGGAAATCGACATTGAAATTATTTTACCGTTCATGAAAATAACAATTTGAACCATGAGAAAATCTAACATAATATACCTAATGAATCTGAACTATCTGAGTCTCAATGAAGTTATGATTTACTTACTGATTCTAAAGATGACGTAGGCAAATCATTGAGAGCACAAAAACACATGCTATGAATTTAAATGAGACATATACTTATTACGGTTCACGCACGGAAGCTATGAAACAAGTTTATATATTGTTAAAGCGATTCACAACATACTGGAAGATAATTTATTAAATAATCATTATTTGCATGGATTTATTGTATTTATG